>NC_071285.1:25488180-25662997 GCF_943735745.2 Anopheles bellator | reverse complement strand
CGCGTAGCACGGGATGTAGTGTAGCATAAAATGTAGCAAATTTGAACGGATTGGCGCCGGCGATGTCGATAGGCGCAAATAAAAATGTAAATGTGCAATTTAGCCACCAAAACGCGAGTGAAACAGATACATAAACAAACAAACGAACTAGCAAAATCGGAGGCACGGCCAATCACCTAACGAGCCAATGAAGACGTCATGGGCCGAACGATGGTGTGCAGTGGTAGAAAATGGGCGAAAACAAACATGTTAATAAAATTTCTCTTTTTGGTTTTTGGCCGCCCGCCGGGGTTGGTGTCCTGGCTGAGGCGCAGTGCTCCTGCAGTGACGGTCTACCGGTAATTTAACCCGCTTAGATATGCTGTCGTTCCAAAATTTAAAAAAAACCCCATACGTGCTATGCGTAGTCCTCCTATTGTGTCGACTTTGGTTTAGACTTTGTTCGGTAACTAGAAAGCGCGAGACGGAGAGCCTAGATGGAGCATAATTAATACCTAGAACTAGAAACGCATTGCCAACACGTTATTCGCGCACACAAACACACCCACACACACACACCCACACACGCAACATTCGCATTAGTATACTGAGTGTGGAACTAACAAGAAACAAGTGGCTAAAGTTAAGTGCTTAACGCATCTCATGTAGACGCGCGTGATGTTAGCAGCGAATTCGGCAGCGGTCCTTTCGGGCCGTCGGGCGTGTTGGGTCGTGGACGCGGGACCGCACGCACACAGTAGCGTACCGTCAAACAATTGCCAATGCTTTGTTAGCAAGAAACAAACAACAACCAAATATGATAAACAAAGTGACAACCGTTCGTTAATGTTCATCAGATTGTGTATATAGTTTTGTTTTTTGTAAGCCAACCCACAAGCTAACAATAAATTATTGTGACAATTTTTCGACCCGCTCGTGTTGGTGTTTCAATTGCTACTGTTTTGCTGTTGTGATTCACAGTTTTTCGGGGGAATTAGTATTGGGCACGAAAACCATCCAGCGTTACTGTTCAATACTACCGATATTTGTTTTACAGATTGAGCGTCGTTTACGCATTTGATATTTGGTCTGTTGATTGATTTTCATTTAAATAAATAATGTAGGGTTTTAATAATCGATAGCTGACAATGGCTAGCTTATGTCCACTGAAACTGGCTGAAGTTCGGTTTGCACGCAGTTGTCCATCGAATTTTTTTTTTGTCTGTTTTAATGTGTTTTTCTTGTCTTTCTTCGAGTGTATAGTATGCAAAAAACCAGCGTTGAAATGGAAATGCATTTGAAATGAGAGAATCGAGAGATATAAACTTGGAAGAATAAACAAGCCAAAGGATAAGTTACAATTAGTGCCGCGATATTTGTTGCCATAGTTACGTTGAACCGTAGTGATTCGAAAGAATAAAGATATGTTGCTTCATTCTGTGGTTTAAAACTCGTGAGTTTTAGATTTCAAAATTAGTGCCCTGTGCAATGGAGGCGCATGGTGCTTCGAATGGAGGCGCATGGTGGTTTACCGAAATTTTAATGGAATTCATTTTAATTTTATTTTATTCTATCTGACGTTCTCTGCTACGCGAGCCAATAGTTTTCAAAAGGAAACGTACACTAAAACGCTACGTAATGCCGTTCGGTAAACTCTCAAACACTTTGCTGAGTGAGTTCCTGGGACCTGGGATTCGAATCTAAAACGCAGATGATGCTGCCAAACAACTCCATCGTTGACCAACGTCCAATCAACTCTAGCTTAAACACAGTTATGCATTAAACATCATCACCAAACTTTCCATCGATTTGGGCAGCACGATTGGGGGAAAAACGCAATCAATGGGCGCTCGTGAAACGGGCACACAAAAACACAGAGGCTCTACGGCAGGAGATCCAGCAGCAGCATTTCAAATCTCGCACATCATTGCGATGTCCGATTATGTTTTCCCGTCCCCCGCACACTCTACCGCTGGGACCGGAGATCGCCCAGATGGGGATCTAATTTTGGCTCAAGTGACGACTGTCTTCTACAATGGTTCTACCTCATCACCTCACGAGTTGTCTTTTTGCTGGCCCACGGCCCAGCTAGAACGCAGGCTGCCGATAAGAAGATCCATCGTGTCGAAGTCCATTGTGCAATCCACTTTTTCTCCGCCCTTGCCGCCCCCGGCGAGGGGGGCAGGATCATCCCGGATTGAAGTGCTGCACTGTGAAGTGCACCGAGCCAGCAGTGGCCGCTGCAGTCTGCGTTTCCGGAAGCGACCGGAACCGGAAGCGGAGTGCGGAGCAAACTAGCAAATTGGGAATTCACAATTGGTCGGCCGATTGTGGTCGATTGCGATTGCGGGAGTGCGCACAGTGGGCCCGGGGCCGAGCGGCATCCGAGAGTGTTTGCATCCAGTCGATTAATGGTACTAGAAATAGTACTTCGAACCTTCAGCGCTCGGCCTTCTGGGTTAGAAGCCGACGGCGAGTGAACTCGAGAGAGAGAGAGAGACGGAGAGCGAAAAAAAGTACAATCCTGCTGCAGTGGGCTACAACGGACCGATGCGGTGCATTTCCGGTGCATCGGAACACTCGATCGGCTTTTATTCCACTTTTTGCCTTTCTTTTTCGGGGTACCAGTTTTCCCAAATCTAGTTTGTTGGACCGGTCCGGATAAGGCCACGAAAAACACTTCAGCACGTTGATGGAAGTATTAATTGTTGGTAGGTTGGGGCTTGGAGCCTCGCGCACTCGATTCAGCAGAGCAGCACAGGGTTTTGGGGTGTTTTTTGTGTAATTTCTTCCCACTGTCGCCGGCCAAAGCGAACAGACGGACTCGAATTGGCTCGATAGGGCCCATCCCGGGGCCCAGGAAACCGGAAGCGGTACGTGGGTTTGTATTCATGCGTGAAAATTTCAATCCTACAGAGGTTCTCTCTTTGTGTGGAAGCCAACCAGTCAGAGTGCGTGCTGGATCGGAACGGCCACTCGGCCACTGGACTCAGGCGGGTCCTGCACCGAGGCAGAGAGAGAGAGGAGAGAGCGATCGCCAACGAACGGACGAACCGCAACCGGAAATGGCTGTCGAAGGGAACCCAGCCAGGCCAATCACGGAGCCGGAGCCATCGTAGCCGGGGCAGCAGCATATGGCAGCGTTCGGGCCGGAGCCTGAAACCACAATTTAAATCAATGTTACCAGTGCGCCACTTCACGTAGGCCAAGTGCCAGAACGGGAGGCGAGGGTACCGTCGTCGTCGTCCTCTTCGTCCTCGTCGTCGATATTCACCAATTTCAATTAATTACACGCCTGACCCAATTTACACGCATCTTCACGCAGATTAATTTGACCCGTGGCCCCCGGTATCCGCGACACGGGGACGGGTCCTTGGCCAAGAAGTCACCCGTCGTTCGTCTTTCGTTCGCCACCGACCACAAACCGTCACCGTCCACAAGCCGTCGAGCCGTTTGTTGGTGGTTCGGTTTAGCTGATTAGAGCCCGATTCGGTGTACCCTGGGTCCGGCGGTGTTAAGTCTCGGTTCCGCTCGAAAGGCACTTCGGCCACGTGGTGTGGGACCCCGTCCTGGATTGACCTTTTGCCGAGGGGAATCTAATTTAAATTGCTCCTGTCCGGGACCTTAACCATGCACGACAAGTAAAGTGCGACGTCCAAGCGTCAATCTGATTGAATCCTCCCAGGGGGGAACACGCTTGGTGGGATCACCGCCACCCGATGCTAATGACGTGATTACTTATGTTGTCGGTCTCCGGTTCGCGTATGTTGTGGGCGGAGCCGGTTCGTCCTTTGGCAATTTGAGGATGTGCAGCATTTGGGGATTAACGGAGTGGGCGAGTTAATGACAAATCGAACGGAACGGGCGATCGGCTTAGGATTGCAAATTTGTTGTTCTTTTCGATGAGTGCATACGAGCTTTGCATTTAAAGAAGGCTCGTCTATTGCCGTAACTATCGGAAGGTATCAGGAGTAAGCTTAGCAAAGTCGCTAGAAGTCACTCAGGGTCTAAATCAAGCGAGTGGAGGGAGTCCTAAACGATTTTCCTCAAAAAATACCCTTAAGATATACCTACGAAAAAGAATCTCGAAACTTGTAGAACAGGAATATTGGATGTTGAATAATTCAACCGAACGCTTATTCATTATTTGTGCGGTAAGTTAGTAACGGTCGGTAAGTAAAAGAAAACTAGTCCTTTGAAATGACCTTACTGACAATTGACAAAAGTCGGGCATAATTGGTTTGATTTCAATGAGTTGCTGCTCCCCAGCTGATGTGGCATGTGGCGCGATGCTTCATGTATTCATTCTTTTCTCATTTTTCCTTGGACATAATTTTTATTCACTGATAAGGTTATCCTTGTTAACTGAAGACTTTCTGACACAATTGTTCATTTGTTCTTTGATAATTGTTGTTTGCTTACAATTACTTACTAGACATTGTAAAAATCGAAGATTGTCTTTGGCCACTCACAAACCAACTGCGTTTCAATTGAAGGCATAGAGATTGTGCCATAAATTTAACCCTACACACCCGATGGTGCTGGCAGTTGCCGAGATTTGGTAGCTTTAAAACATCAAATAAGGACATTCTACTACCAATCGGAACTGCTGCATGAAACCAAACCTCACGTTTGTTACACGTTCGCTTGCCACTCCGCGGAACGCAATCCGGGACCGTACGATGGCGCGCTTGGCTCACCGTTTTGGGGTGGAAATGAATTTTTCTTAATTGTTTTCCCCGACGATGCGCACACTGATTGCGTTCGGCACACCTTTACACACTAGTCGTTGCCCCACCCCGGTTAACCCACAGTTGGTTAAATAATAGATTTTCGATGCGCTTTGTCAAAACCGGTCCCTGCTCCATCCAATCCGGGGCTGGAGAATACAGTGCGCGAGTGAGCCTGCGGGCCGCCATCGGCCAACCGTGGGCTCCAGTGGAACTTTTCCTACACCTCCTTCACCCGAGCGGCCCGAGTCGAGTGGAGCGTTTGTTAGAAAAGCATCGCCACCGGCGGAAGGAAAAAAGAGGAAAAACTAGGAACGGAAAACAAAACCCAAAAAAGGATGAGCGCAAACATAAAAATGAATTAGTGTACTTTAGCTACGCAAACGTTTATTTCTCGATTCATTGCCAAGATATATTGGAAAAGCGTTTTCCAATCCCCTCTCTCCCTCTCTCCCGGTCGCTCTTTTTCGCTGGTCCTCTTCGTGCTCCGACGTGCAATGCCGGTGCCAGATATGCCAACTGTAGCCTGTTTGCATGCATATTTATGTTGGGCTTCGGTACCGGCGATCGGTGCGGGGTCCTTTTTTCGTTCGTTGAATGATTTCACTATTCGGTCGTCCTTCCCGCAATCGAGGCCTCAGAATGGGGTGGGAGGCTACGCCGAAGCACACTGGAACAAACACACATACAGACACTAGCCCCCGTAGAGGTCCACGTTCACCGGACGCGCGAGCGAAGGACAATGCACGGCGTGATAGCGCGATACACGAAAGTTTAGAAATATACAGCCCTTCTCGAGCATGGCGCCGGGGAGGCACATGTTACAGCATTTTATGATGGTTAGTGTACAACGAAATTTTATTGTGGGACATTCCGGGGGACAGAGCATCGGCCAGGCCCAGCGTTTCGGCACCGGATCCACCGGTGGATGGCACTTTCGACTTCGGTGGCCACAGCCTGAACGGCGTGTAGCGATCGATTCGTTGCGTGGGAAATTTATCCACCGTTACCACTTATCTTGCAACGGCATGCCCGAACCGTGTTCCACACCGCGCCGCAGGCACCGCAACGTACCGCCGGGCGGGCTGCAGGCCTGGAGACAACGACCACGGGACAACAATAAATTAGAAAATATGACCGCAGAGAAATTATTTTTGAAGTGGCTTGCCAACGTTCGTGTCCGCTCTAGACAGCGTACCGAGCCAGTGAGACTGTATTCTGTGTTTTTCCGGTTCGTGGGCCCATCGCACGCGGAACAAGCGAGCTCAACTCAACCAATGTGTTAAGCTTGCTTTCTGGTCAGGTCTTGGATGGGAAATAAAGTTAGAACACCTAGCAACGAAGGCTTTCAATGTTTCAATGTAGTTTTTTTTCGATAAGGAATTTCCCAAAATTGAAATGCAAATTCAATCGTTCAAATTCAAATAATCTGCTCGAGGTGATGCAAATTGCATACCTTTAGGCGGCACAACTTAGTGCCGTGGAATGAAGCCAACCGGTTGGAAAGTACGCAGCCACCATTCAAATCTAAGCCAGATCCGATTCGTATTGCCGTTTTATTTCCCATAAGCCTAAGTTAATTACGCTTTCGGAAAAAACCGTTTTATTCATTTGCTTAAAAGCGCAATCGCATTTCGCACGCTTTTAATTAGCTGCCCGGGCTCGGGCGAAATCGTTCCGATATTCATCTCCATTTGTCAATCGCAAGCGCAAACCCGACGATAGGGGTGCGCAACCGATGCTTCTCTAGCGCAACGGGGCACTGGCACACAACGGCGAAATAGGGGACCCGGGCCGCCTGCTGTGAACCGGCTCGTTACCGGTTTGGCCGGAATGTTATCTAAATTATCAGCCTGGCCGGCTGGGTGGCCAAAAAAAGGAAGCAAACTGAAGGAGGAAAAAGAAAACACACCATAAAACAGGAAAACCGGAGCACCGGAGCACGGAAGGTGCAGCTTAGAAGAGTGTCCACTGCACTCGAGAGCAAACCGAGCTGCGCTGCGGCGGCTGGCCGGTGGTTTTCCGCTGCCGAGCATTACACGTGGCCGTGGCCGGTGGTGTTGTGTGTCGTCGTCAATGACCGGCAGCATAGCTGCAGTGTGCTTCAACGGTGACCATTAGGACACGTGCGAGAGAGTGCGAGAGAGAGAGAGAGAGAGAGAGAGGGAAGCGATATCCGCGGAGGTCTCGCCGGCAAACCCATCCATTACCGCTTGGTTTGGCTTTGCCGCCCCGTGTGGTCCGCGCACTGGTTCACTAATGCGTCCCGAACCGGAACTGACCCGGGGCGGTCGAGCAGCACCGCCCCATGCCACACCATCGCCGCACACGTTTTTAAGTTTTCGCAGCAAATACATTTTCCAAACCGTCGATGACACGAACTTTGCGGAGATTGCGTTGCGGTTAGCAATAGATTATGTGGCCACGGCCCAGCGAGTGGGTGGGTGGCTTGCACACCACCGGCAAAGGTGACCGGAACTGCGATCCATCCATCTATTCCCGTTAGCGACCCGACCGCAGGGACCCTGCAGTCGCCGGGCTGGAACGGCCCTGTTGAGCGTCTCAACCCGGTCCACGGCAGGGTTTTTCGCGCTCGCCCGCGGTGTGGTCGCTACGCGGGTAAACTGTTTTCCCCGGGCCCCCCGGTAATGGCGTCCGAGTTGCGGTGGGTTGCATGCAGCGGCACTGCACAAGGACCGCACACCGCAAAAGAACTGACGGCCGCCGGTTCCGGAACGGTTCTCCGGGCGCGAGCCGGACGTGAGCATTGCCATCACCTATGGCCCCGCCAAAACCGCCCCCACGCGGGTGGTTTCCCTACAATTTTGCAGCCAGCGCAGCGATTTCACAGCCACTTATTAATGTAATTGAAGTCATATATTTATTGCTAAATCACTGCGCACCGAGCTTTGGACGCGCGATCGGCAGCAGCAGCAGCAGCAGCAGCAATCCTTCCCAAAAAGGCGGGTCAGTGGCAGGGAGGGGGAAAATAAGCTCAAATAAAACCGGGAAAACCTCGAAACGGATTTCTAGTCGGCCGTCCCGGGGTGGGGTTTCCTTGGAAGAGGCAGCTTGCAGCAGCTGATTGAATTACGGCTGGCTTTCGGAGCGGTGTGACGGAAATAAAAAGGGCTATCGCAGCACATCGACCCCTGGCGCATTGGTGGTCGGTGCGAGCATAGAGCACAGGGCAGAGGGCACATGGAGTTTAATAATTTTCCACCTCACAAAAGCCGCGTGGGAACGTTGTTGCTGGTGTTGTTATTAGAAGCCTTGCCATCGGCAATGGAATGATTGGCGAATATCCGGTAGCGTGGTGGCCACTGGCACTGAACCGCTTTTCCTCGACCAGCATACACACCGCCAGAGAGAGAGAGAGAGAGAGAGAGAGAAAGAGAGCGAAAGAGAAGCGCGGAAAAAGGCCCAATCAATTACCAATCGTTCCGCTTGTGTCCAATTGCTTAATGAGCGTTTTTAATGAGATCCCAAGTCCTCACTCGGGCTGAGTTGCAATTCATGTACGCAGCGTCGGTTAATGTAACAAAAAAGGAAACATTTAACATAACATCGTTCCCGTGGATTGTAAAAGCCCCGCGAGGCAAATGGACCGTACCCTGCTCAAGGGCTTGGCGTTCGTTTAAAGCGTTCAGTGCGCTGTAGTGCAATTTTTTTAATGACGGCGTAGTGCACTTGATATTAAAAGGCGCCTCTCGAAGCCTGTTTAACTGAGTAGTTGTCTGTGGTCTTGCGGCCATATCCAGTTACGATCGATTTTTTTCCTTCTGATAAGCAAACTAGAAACTAAGTATTCTAATGGCAACTGTTGTTTTGTTGCAAATGGTTCAACTTGATAAATATTCGAAAAACAATAACGTTTGTTGACGTTCTGAGAGATCTCATAGCAGTGCATTTCGACCCTATGTGGAAGACGTTTGCGATTCTGTTGCAGGGCCGACGTTAGACCAGTGACCAATGTGTGTTACACTTCACCACTACTATGAAAACGATGTCATTTCGCAATAAATAGTACTCCATAAGGTGTGATTCGCTTCCGCAGCGATCAGCTGTCTAAAAGTGGTTCGGATTGTAATTGCGCAATTTGACAATTCATCACACGTACCACTTTGCGTGTTAATTTTCCCCATTCTAAATGTCTGAATGGGGCATTGATTTGCTGCCGCTAATAATAAGGATGTCCGGCAATTGATGGCATTATTTTATGTTCCATTCCACGAAAGGGCTTAATTTGGGGTCGAGCCTCGTTCAAAGATCACAGGGCCGTGCTGCTGCAATGAAACGAATTTTGCGACAAAATCTATTAACCCACACCAGCCATTAATGTTTCCCTCTAATCCCGAGGCCGGGGTCCGGCGCTGCATTCTTTTCCCACCTTCGGTTTTCCACAAAACATGTAGCCCGCGAGCGTAACTAATTTCCATTACCGATGGGAAACGCCGGGTCCTGGACAAAGCGAATCAATTCGATTGCCATGCACTCACACCGCTCGTTACATCGTTTAATTGAGTCAACGAGCCGGCCTTGTACCGACGCTCATCAGAGAGTGCAGTCATTAGGCAGGGCTCACATCCCCCGATGGCCCCCCACGGGTCACCTGGGTATGGTCGGAATAAAAAAAATGAAACCCCAAAACTCCGGCGAAGGTCTCGTACATGTTTCATGATTCAATTCCTAATAATGGTTTGATCATGAACTGGACACCTGCAGGTTAGGTTGATGGACACATTGCGGGATGCCTAACTCGGATTGGTGAAATGCTCTTTATTTAATTGCCAGCGCGCGGGCGATGCGGCTGAGATGGGGAAAAAATGAAGCCCACAATCCCGTAATTGGATTTTTAATCGATTATATCTGATGATTGTTTTCCGTGGGCTCGTACGCGTGATACGAGCTTCGCGGGTAATTCATTGTAATTTCCATTTACTGTAGATGAAGGAAGAGTGCAAAATAAAAAAAAACAGGACCAATTTAATGTTCGCCCGCCAAAATAAACCACATGAACGTGCTTGGCTAATCCACACGTTGATTAATCGATTAGTCGATCACGTTTGAAATTCGAACAAGGGTTGGCCAGCTGTAATTACGGGATAGCTCAACTGCGTGTTATTAAATCAACTAGCACTCGGAATGTTATAACTTTTTTGATTACATTCCCATTGAATTGATAATCGCTTAATGCTCCCAACGTCTAATGCCAAAGGGAATACGTAACGTTACGAGTTAGCCTATTTTGTCTTCGCTATCGATATCCTGTTAGTGACAATCGTCCTAAATTTAAGTTTTTAAATTATACGTATTTTTATGGTCAGTTTCCCAAGTTTGAATCAGCATGATATACACTTTTTTGATGAACGAACGAACAATCGATAGTCATTCGTCTAAATATTCGTAGACGTTCCACATCAATTCGATGATAAAGCGTGTCATAGAATTTTAAAACATAACGATTGAAACTTATTCTACAAGTTTAGTGTTCATTACCGTCCCTGAGAGATAACATTACATTGGCGTATTGACAGATCAACTAACGACTGCCTTGGGTGGGTTGACCTTAAATTCGTTATCAAGAATAGTTTTTTATGGATTGGTTTCAGAATGCTATTTAACTGCCGCACATTATGGTTAATCTTGGGCTGGATCCTTATTATCACCCATTGTTCATTCCGTGGTTTGACCAATGCAGGTTAGTTTGGTGCAGATCATGTTGATCATGTTGGGGCAGTGGTGCTGACCTTTACTGACCTTTGCTGACACGGCGCTATGCCGATTACGGTCCCCTGTATGTCCGGTGGGGTCAAATGAACAAGGCCATTTGATGGATTGCGGTTTTTGACGGTTTGGTTTTATGGAATGACGAGTATTCCCTTATCAACTGTTACATTTTGTATCATTTGCTGCGGTATAGAATCGTGCATGAGACGTAATCGCCATTAGCCGCGATGGTGTTAAATTGGGTGCACCCCAAACCCGTCGGATCCTATTAATCCTGGCTGCGCCTTAATACATGCAAGTGAATGGATTATTCAGAAAAACAAAAACATTAACATGCGTGCAGAGGGTTGAATAAACCAGCGCGTTTTAAGCCCCTTAAGGATTTTTGAGATAAAATTCAGCCAAAAAAGTAGTTGACATTTTGATTAAAGAAACGACCGTTTGTCACCTCAAAAAAAAAATCTGCATTCGGGAGGGGGAACAGTGCGGGGGCCTAACTTGCCTATTTTGCGTATCTAATGAAAATGTTAATGCCATTAAGCAAAACTCTCCACCCGGCCCGGCATAATGCGATGCTTCCGGGCCCGGGGTGGAAAAGTTCGTCGGCGGTCAGCGTACTTTCTGCTGCCCTTTTTTTCGGTCGTCCTTTCAAACAACAGAAAAAAAATAGAGGAAGGAAAAACGGCCAACAGGAAACTCTCTACTCCAGCGAATGTCCAGCCAGCCTAGTCCACTGGTGCCAGCCACTCCAGTCGGTTCCTTCCGGGATGCTGAACCGGCCTCGGCCTGTCACTACGACCGGAGCGGTCACATCAACTCGTTGATGAGAAAGTTGATGAGATGTTGACGGTGCGGCCCGGCCCAGCAACAGACGGCCGCAGACGGGCCGCGGCCGTAAAACGTGGGTTTGCGAAATGGTGCGCCATTTTTCAGCCTTTCCCTAATTTGGAGTGATGATGTCGTTTCAAATGAACGCGTGGGCCCCGCCCGAGCCGAGCTGACAGCCCCGGTATTAACACCTCGCCCCGAAGCCAAAGACCCCCGAAAAAAAAAAAAAAAAAAAATGGACACGTAACCAAGACGCGAGGTACTCCGAAAGGGGCTACAGTAAATAAATTATGCAACGAGCGGCGCCCTTTGCCGATGGCACTCGGCGGGTTTCGGTTACGGAGACTCCGTCCGCCTCCGCTCTAGAATGTTTTTTCGGGCACTGGCAACGTACGGAAGGACAGACTGTAAGTTACACTTTATTTACCCGCCGGCGCAATGTGCCGCTTTTGAAGTGGGAAGACTTTTCTATATTCACCAACGGGAAGAAAGGACAGAACCTTATCGCCGCGATGCACCCTGCTCGCATTCGATGCACTTTTGGATTAAAAGGATTTTTTGTGGCCGGAAAAAATTGAGCGCCACTTTTTTGTGTTGATAAAACTTTCGATCCCAACGGTAATTGAGTTCGCGGGTTACGAAATAGGAAGGACTGTCTAAACACTAAAGTGGCGTTAGTTTTTCTTCTAATTATCTGATTATAGAGGAAATCCGTGTGTTCTCCACACATCTGCACAATTAATTTAATTTCGTAAAACCGCTCCTTATTAAGGGCCACGGACTTAGTTGACCATCGGGATTCAGGTGTACGGATCCCGGATCCAAAAACGGATCCAGTTTAAGCGCGTGCCAGGGCGCGCTAATCCTTAGATGATCTCGCGCGTTTGACCGCCCCCAAAAACGGACTCCCCAATAACCCTGGCTGGCCGGCTAAACGTTCCTTCCCGGAAAAAGGACGAAGGATCTCTTATCGCTTCCGCCTGTGCCGGTGAAGTTCCGAGCAAATAAGCGCGTCGCAAAGCAAACGGGCGCGTGGTTTACCTTTTCGCCGGCCGTATCCGCTCCGGGTTGTGGCGGTTGTTTGATGATGATGTGTCTGCGTGTATGTGTGCGTGACAGTCGTGGACGTGCATCCTCAGAGAGCACGCTCGCGAGTGCACTAGCCGCTTTCGGTCCGTACGATAAGTGCCTCGTGCAAAAGTCGAGCTCGCCCGGACGCCGTTTGAGCGAGTGCCGGTGAAGGGCTTTGAAGTTTTGCAAATGTAAACAGAAACCAAACCCCCGGCCACTGGCTGGCAGTGGCCGTGTGGGGGTGGTGGTTGCCACGGTGGGTGGGTAGTGAATATCAAAACCTTGCTTCCACTTCATTGCAGCCACCGCGGACCACCAGCGTCTTCCAGTGGAGGGAAGTGGCCGGAGTTAGGCGATGGCGCAGACGAAGGCCAAACCGCCGGGTTTCGGGAACGTGGAGGACCTGATCGCTGAAAAGCTGATTCGGTCGGTCCGTGTGTGTGGGTCTGTTTATTGTTTTCTCTCATTGCACTTTCAAATGAAAGCCAAACACACACCGACACCGACCGACCATCCGGCGGGCTGCGAAGATCCTGCCGGCAACGGCAACGCTGGAGCTCCTGGAGCAGCCGGGAAGTTTGAGAAATTGCAGCCGGGTGACCGCCGAGGACTTTTGACGATGGTTTCCGATTTCCTCGACCGGCTCGAAGGCGACTGCAGATGCGACTGAGATGCAAACTCCGTTAAGTGGCGGTTAAGCGCCGCACGGTACTTCTTTCCGTGGACCCGGACCCGCACTCTGGCGTTTAATTAGAATAGTTGAAGAGGAGTGTGATACGAGCCCGGGGTTCGCCAGTCCATTATTAAAAGTGTGTGCGAGTCTTTAAAGGATTTCCCGAAATTGGCTTTCGGGGAAGGCGAAATAATTTAATTTAAATCGCTCTACCTTGGCGAGATGATCGGCCCCATCGTCCGCTTTTATTGGTGCGCTTCGAAGTGCCGCCGTTTCATGTGCCACCGGTGAGGTGAAGAATTTAAATTACATTCATATGCTGTACTTTGGGCGAAGTTTTTGGGCGTGCGAAGCGAAACCCGGGATGGATATTATCTTCTTCTTCGGCTCGTTGAAGCACGGGAACTCATTTCGGTGCGCTGCGGTGCCTTGCTTCCGGCAGCCATGTGCCGTAATGACAAGTGGCATAAGGACACAGGCACACATACACACCCACGCACTAGATAGTATCGAGAAAGGGCACCGCGATTTCCATGTCGTCATCTGAGTTTTTCTCGAGGATGCCTCGAGACTCTGCCGTCTGCTGGCTGGCTGGGGAGTTTAAGGCGGTCCTGCTCACGCCACGGACAGGAAACCCCAGTCCCCGACCTAAGGATGGCGGCCTGGGAGTGGGGCCAAACGGTTAATGTTAAAAAGACCGACCGGGCGTCTTTTCGTCTCTGGAGTGGAAGCGAAATGCCTTTTGAATCAAATTTAATTGGTTCGGCAGGAGCTGCTGCCGTGTTGGCCACAAACTTCACGAGACGTTGCGCGGTGCAATCATGACCCACACCCGGCAGGCCGTAATGGGTCCGGGCTGGTGTCGGCGTGGACCGGGGGTGGGATGTTGGGGCCAAAAGTTCGTCTTCGGAAACTGGATTGTGGTCCGTTGTTTCAAACTCATCGCCGTCGCCGGTGTTGATGTTGCCGTTGCGTATTATTTCGTGCTCGAAGCGAACGGTGTTGATAAGCCGCTTACGTACTCCGGGCTGGTTTCCGCCCTTTTTCTCCGACCGTACTCCGACAGAGACCGTTCAGTTTTTATTTCATCAACTTTATGGATGGGGTTTTGTTATAGGTAAAACAGCATAAAAGAAGCGGCCGAAAGCGGGCTGGGCCGAGCGCGATGAGTGAAGTTATATTTCATTTTGGACAAAACTTGAGCACAACTGTCTGTAATCTTTACTGTAGCGGGCAACCGGGAACCGAAAGGGAACGGGGAAACACGATTAAAAAGCACAAAACTGAAATTAACAATGGAAAAGCGAGCGATCGAGATGAAAAGGGAAGAATTTAAAATTGAACAAAATGGTAATAACGGAGCGCAACGCAAAAGAAACAAGTGGTCCTGCGCGAGTGAAGCGTGCCAATCACTCTGTTATTGAATCAATCGAACATCTTAGAAAATTAATTCATTGATTGAAGCAGGTTTTTGTTACTCACCATCAATACGCATTAGTTGGCACATTTCCATCATCTCTGACATACCTCAACGACTTTCGTGGCATCGTGGTTCGAAGTAAGCCTATTTGTGTCCTGCCATGCCATGACCTTCCTTGGACATGGAAAGTGTTGGTGGTAGGTCTATTCCTTTTGATTGATTTGCAGATGAATCGATGTGCTTCGCTGCTACTGTTGTATGGTCTAATTTTACGTATTGGTTAAGGAGAACTACGTTGAGTGAGTGGATGTGAAAGTGAACTCCGTTCCAAACATAGGCTTGGCTGCCCTTATGATGTTGACTGTTCCAAGACTTTTATCTTTGGTTATTGTATGGTGAAACTTCATTTTGGTTGTTTTGTGGTGAAACTTCATTTCGGGCCGTTGTCAATGGTTGGTGACAAATTTGAAGTACAATTATTCTTTTTCAATATGATTGAATGAGATTAAAAGCGATTCAAGTTGTCTAAATAAAAGAAGCCAAGAAATCAGTTTTGATTCATAGATTTGTTGGTTTATGTTTTATGAAACAGATTGGTTTCACACTGTCTTGACAGTTTATGGAATGCTGAATGTACTCTTTATTTACATCAAAGCTTGTGTTGATATTTGATGGAATGAAACATAATATATTGATCAATAGAAACATTCTCAAAAGTTTCAACAGTTTTGGAATAAATTTGTAAATCGTTCCATTTTTAAACTGAAATTCTTTCACCATAAATGAGAGCCACGTTTTTGTGTTCGCTAATTTTATGCCGCAGCACGAACGCAATCGAACACAAGTCGAAAGTTGTTCCGCTTCCGGTGGAAAGCGGCGCGACGCGACGCGAAAGGTTTGGTGTTTAATTTAATTAAAACAAGACCAACCGGCGGACAAAAAAGGAACAACATGAGGCCAAATGAAAAAAAAAGACAACGAAACATATCAGCATCGAACGTAATAAAGTTCGCAGCAAATAAATGCGCTAAATGATCGAATATCGGCGCATCGTCGGCCGGTGTCTGGCGTATAACGGGGAGGGCCGGGATCCGCGTCGGCTGTCGGACAAGATAAGCACGATCGGCACGAACCACTCACACACATACACGGAAACACGCACTGGTGGACGAAATCGTAGAGCAAACGTCGGCCACGCGACAAAACGCAGACTATCATAAATTATTCAGCCGGGCTTTCAATAAATAATGAGCAATATTGTACATTTATCGAATTCGATTATTTATGCGGCCGCCGCGGCTCGCAACACGCACCGAATGCACTCAAATCTACATACACAGACACACGTACAGGTAGTGTTACAAGCGCACGTACAGCTGAGGCCGCCCGCGCCTCCCGCGGGAACATCCTGTCCCTGTGACGAATCCTCATCGCTCATCGCGCGGTATCCTTGCACCGAAGGCCTGCAGACGGCCACGTGGACGTGGCAATATGATAACATTATTTATTTTCACCCACCACGGACACGCCCGACGGTTGTGTATGTGTGCTTGGGTCTTGTTTTTCCTTGTGTCCAGGGACGCGACCAGAGCGCGGACGACACAGGACTTCGTTATCATCTCGCTGGCAGATAGCAGAATGTGAGAGGTGCTCGTTGAATGGTCGGCTGATGTCCTGGCCGGAAGACAGTGGGGGGGTAGGGGGCTGATGGGTAGGCCTGAGCTGACCCGAACCACGACGTCAGGCCGTCGGAACGATGCAAAATTCATTGCGCTTTTTTCCACGGGCTGCACCGTCGCTGGGACAGCTTCCTGCCAGCGGAAGTGCCAGCGGATTTTACCTTTTTTCCGTTCCTCCCATTTTCCGCCCTTTTTGTGCCCGGCCCTTTCACGTGTCCTCTGTCGCTCGGCCTACACCTGCCTGTAAACCGTGCCGGACGCCGGTTTTCGGGCGGCCCCGTCAACGACATTTGACGAATTGCTGTGTGCATTGTTTCGCTTCCGAGTGCGGGGAGTTCCGTTTCCTTGTTTCGATAGACGATTTAACGCTGGCCAGCCGGCCGGCCGGAAATGGAAGATCATCGCAGGATGCATTACGGGCCGCGGGTTGAGGCCCAGGGTCCCCGGGCTGCTTGACCATCCGTGAAAAAGCACGACAGCGACAGGACAGCAGAGACGTTGGGGCCAGTTACCAGCCGCTGGATGGTAAATATTCCACATCCACCACGCAAAGGACGGCAGCAGCAGCAGCATCATGTTTAATAGACCGAACGCCGTCGGAGCGGTTGTAGCCGGAGATGTACCACGGGGGGGAATTACGTTGAAAGGACGAAAAGAAAATTGGAGGAAAGGTCAGGAAGAACCGTAATACAGTGGCTCGAAGGGGACCAAGTTCTTGTAAATACTAAACGGCTAGTGCCTTACAGTACCTGTAAATTGTGGATATTTTTGCTACCATTCATTGTTAGCTGTTTTGGTGTTCTTTTGACGCTTCGGCTTGGATATATAATGTTAGTGTTTTATTGCGTCTTTTTGGCTTATTTGTTTATATTTTAATCATTTGTAGTCTTTTTAGTTCATATTTCTATTCATCAATTATCTTTTTTAGCTATTTGCAATTTTCTGTAACGCTTTTCTGGCTCAACATCATTTCGTAAGTATTTTCGTTTTTAACAGTATGTGCAGTTCAAACACCGTCTCTTATAAGGGCCATGGGAAAAAAGACTCAAGGCATAAACGAAATAACAGAAGCTAGCGTTTTTAGGACATATTTCAAAAGGTTTGGCAAGTAGAGACAAATGATTGTTTTGAAGATGAGGTTGGAAAATGCTTTTTGAAGTAGTTGACAACTTTAAACGGATCGCGGCATCATCCCAAGTGTTGGCAAAAACGTGCGTAATGAGAGTGATACTAATGTGATGAATTCGGACACTCAGCCTGTGACCGTTAGCGTTGAGTGTTCCTCTTTCAGTTACTGCTCAGGTAAGTTGCGGCCGCGACTCGGATGGTCCGTATCTGTTATTCATACCAGCGTTTAAGTGAGTCCGCGGGTCCTTTTCACAACTTCGCCAATCCCTGACGCTTCCAGACGTTCGCGTAACTGCAACAGTTTTCAAATCGAGACACAACCCGAGGCGATAAAGTCACGCGCTGAACGATGAGCGAAATACAATTCATTGCGCAAAACAAAGCGTCCCCATATCTGTCGTCCCGTTTTGCTGTGGCACGTCAAAATCGCCAGGATAATAATATCCGTGCGTGCGTGGTCCGCAGGCTGACGATGACGTGGACCCAGCCCACCCTTTCGCAGGTCGCTCCACGATAGAGCCTTGTATTTATGCCAGCCGCCAGACTCTGCATATGTTTCACTGGCCACCAATTCTATGCTCCGCTGTCGGTTGTGTGGAGCGGCGCAGTTTTTATTTGGGCCATGAACAAAGACCCCTACACCCGGTCCCGGTCCGATTTGGACCGAAATCGACTCGCATGGCCGGAGGGACAGGCGGGGGCCGGGCCTCGTGAAGCGCGAAGCGCCAGGCGCTGTCATGTTATGATGATCCTAAACCATCCATCGGAACGGTGTGCGCTTCAACGACCACAGAGCGCACGCTGGCATAGTTTTGTTTCGCAGCGAAATGGGACGATGATTTATTACACTTTTCAAATGATGGAAGCAGCGAATTGTAAATTGAAACATCAATTAATTTGCACGCTGCGCTGCAAATGATTTTCGTTCCTCCTGCTGGCAGAGAGAAAGAGAGAGAGAGAAGGACAGAAACAGAGTGCCATTTTAGGAATTTTTATTGTTAGTTTTATGCGTCATTTTTCCGTTTCGTTTTATGTATCTTTGCGCTGAGAAAAGTATTGCAATGGCTGAAGGCTTGTATCATTCACTTCAAACTCTACTAGGACTTTATTAAACTATTTGGCCAATGAAAAGTAAACAAGATAGGAGGACATTTTTTTAGTAAATGTTGTAACTAGATGTAAATAAGGTAAAGAGAACAAACAAAATGACAATAAAAACAACTTAAATCCATATGTATAAAAACGAATGACTGTTCATGTGAGTTCAGACTATGCATTAAACAAAATAATAAAATATACAAACAGAACAAATGAAATGATTGATTGAATGAATGAATGAATGAATGAATGAATGAACAAATTCATAAAAATATCGAATTAAACAAAATAAAACACGAAAGTGAATAGAAAAAGATTTCTTTTAAATGAAAGTTAAATCAAACAATGGAAGACAAGAGCTATGCCTAGGAATATTCATTTGTCAGACTAGCACTTTATATACGTCCCTAGGACTGGGTGGATTTTGGCGCATTCCTGTTGGTGATTTGTACGATCGGAGTTATCATCCCGGACCAGTGCTACGTGGACTGCCTCACCATTCGCGGGCGTGCTACCGGCACCAAAGGATAATGGCCAAAGTGAGTGATGATGAGTGGGACCCCCTTCGAGGGAAAATCGAGCTAACTGTGTGTGTGCGTTAATTCGTTTGCAAATCGCGTACCATTTGGATCGAGGTTCTAATTTTCTCCTCACTCGCCCCGAGCGCCCTCCATTGTCCTTTCCCCGCAGCGAACGGAAGGATAGAGCAAATACTAAACACTTCGAGTCGAGAAGCCATTTTTCATCGGCGTCGTCTGTCAGCTGCCGTAGCCTGGGCCTGGGTTTTCGTGACCCTCCCCTCCCCGTGCCCGGGACCCCGCACATTACGGGCGGGCGGGTAATGTTGACGGGCTTGTGCTGAATATGACGGTAATTAATTTCATGTGTAGTGCTCACGATTTTTCTTGCTTTCGCACTGGCCCGACGGCAGATGGCCCAGATGTTGTTGCGTCGATTTTGGTGGCCAGGGGCAGGATGTGAAAAGTCGCCGTGCAGAAGGCTGTTGAATGTTTGTACCTCGCCACAGAAGAAATCTAATGACGCATTCTTTTTATTTCCCAAGCCGGGTGCCTGCGGTTGATTTTGAAAAGTGTGCCTCCGTTGGGAGCCATGATTGTGTGGTGTGAAAAGTGGAAAATCCATTTCCACGGTGATCCATCTGCTGCTGCGTGGTGTTTAATTTGTGCGGCCGGCTCGGCGTAAATGGCGTGCAGTTCAGGCGGAAGAAAATGCAATTCCGGCCACAGACACGGCTTCCGGTGGTAGATAAAATAGGTTCCAACGCAGCCGTTTCCGGTTTCCCCCGGAGTTCCGGGAGGGACTCGGGAGGGCGTGGGCGCCATTGAGATAAGGGTGCCGCATACTGTGGAACTAGTGTCGCCTCTCGACCACAGCGCCGCAACCAAGCTGCCCGGAATGGGGCGCGCACTGAGAGCCAACAGTTTTACGCGCGCTTAAGGGCCTGGTTCGAGCATAATTTTTCTTTTGGTCCCCTTCTGTTTTGCCGGATGACGCCTTTTCACGCAGCAGCGCCCATCGCACTCCCTTTCCGTCCACCTCGGAGCTCTTGCGGGGTCCTTTTTTAATTCGTTTTAAATTACCTGCGGATATTTACTGAGCAGCGAGCCGCGGAAGGCCGCACGAGTGGTCGCGAGGACGGGTCAGCAGTGTTAGTGAAGCGAAATCTTCTCGTCCCGTAATCAGCAGCGGCAGCGGCAGCAGCGGAGGAGCAACAGGAAACCGAACTCAAAAGGACCGCCGCGCGCTGGTATGCAGATGGCGATAATTAAAAGCGCTACATTTAACCAACGGAATCACAACTCCTGAATCCACAATAAGGTCACCGGTAGGTAGGGTAGGCTGCCCGCGAGATGGCAGATGAGTTGCACTTTTCAACCCCCAGTGCCCGACCCGGGGGGAAGTGATCGAAACGACAGACAGGGACTGCGTCTAAATGTATTTGGGCTCCGTTAGGGTTGTTCATTTGAGGATTATGTGACAGTAATGTTCGGGTGAATATGGTTGCAAATGAATGGGTTTTTGTGCTAAGTTTAGCTGAGTTTGAGAAATCAATTTTTGTGTCTTTTATTTGTTTACCTATTTTGCTACGTTTTGTGTATATTCGATTTGGTTACATTTGTTTACGAATTCCACTTCTAGTTGGCTCCTTTTATTTGTTCTTTATTACTTCTTGTTATCGGCCTTTCTTACATTTTTGCATTTAATAATGCTTATTTCGCTGTCGCTTTCGCTTGTCAATCGTTAAAATAAGCACTGGTTTGAGTGGAAACTAAAGTGCTTTTTCGCGTAAAACTACTTCCGATGGTTGATTTATTCGTCATTCTACTGTTTATTGATTGTTCCTTGTTCGGTACTGTGGGTTCTCTTTCTGCTGTTACTAAGAAACTCTTAACGCAGGGGCAGATGCCGTTGTTTTACTTAACCTCCCATGGATTCGATTGTTCTTTTTAATGTCTCTATTGCGTTGGCTCCATTCGTGAAGAGTGCCTTCCAACCATTAAGGTCCGTCTCGTTCGTTCATCAATACGGACGCTTTTTATCTATGCAACGTCTTCTTCATCAGCAGTTCCACTTCGCGACGTTCCCGGTGCATTCCCATTATCGAAAGTGACGAGCAATGGTGAAGTAATCGAAATGGAATGGTTTCCTACAGGTTTCATTGTTTCGCTTTTATAATGGCGCGGCAAAAGCGGTGCCAGCTATAGAAACATTAACCTGAAGTCGTGGCGCTTACAATGCGTTTTTCGTACCTTCCTTCGTACACTTTTGCTCCCAAATGGGGCACAAAAACATTCCTTCGGTGCTGGGTGCTACAAATTGTTGGCTCCAATTCCCCGGTGAATTCTCGTCCCCGACCTCGCTCGGCTTTGATGGTGTTTTCTGCTCCAGTTGGGTCTGCTGTAGTTTCGCTCCGCAAGAACGGAAGCGAACTTCGGTTTGTGTGCATTCATGGTTAATTTTACATGTTGTTTCTTTACTATGCTTGTGTTTCACTCCGTTCCCACAGCACTGGCGCGAGGGTACGCTTCGAACTTCTTCAAACCGGTGTTATTTGTGGTGGTTCGAACTTAGTTTTTTCCTTTTGCCACTCTTGCGGAGCGTGTTGCTTCTAGTCTGGTTCACTCTCTTTTGCTATTTACAGCTTATTTTAAGCCGTCTGAAGGAAAGTTTCCATGGCCCCTTCTTTTTGTGTATAGCAAACACTTGCATACCGTAAGATGGTGCCGGTTCGGACAGTGGAATGTGCGGTGCAAATTTCTGGAAACTTTTGACTTCCGCCATTCGCAAACCACGGCAATCGACCTGTTAGTACGGTGCACGATGCGGTTGCGCCATAAGACCGTTTTGGCCTCCCTATCTATGTGGATGAGCAACATAAACTTAAAACTAAGTTGCTAATGCTGCGCCTGTCATTGCCAGCCCTTCAATGCTCCAGCATCATCCATCGGAGGGAGGTTATTTATGCTCTCGAGTCGCGCTGATAGGCATTTAGTCAAAGAAGAAAAAAACAAAAACGAACCAAGTTTAGTTGCCGTGCTGTCAGTTGGCCGCGGACAGCGTGCAGCGTTCAACGGTCGGACGGGCGTGGCCCCGAAGGAACTAATTAAACTGTCCCCAATAGCGTCGTTCCAGCGGCCGAAATGGATGATATGAGGCTTGTTTCGCGCACCGCCAGTTATCGGATTTGGCGAGCAGCGGCAAATAGTGTACATGTGCCAAAAATTTCTTCGAGCTAATCAATTTCCTGTCAAGCGCCCGGCCCGGGAACCGAGTGCCATAAATAATGGCCGATGGCGGAAGCGCGGGATGCATCCCGCTCGGTCCCCCACCATCTCGGGTTTCGTTACCGGGGGGCCGGGATCGAATCGCGAGATAGGCAATCGGATGCGGATGATGATTCTAAAACACGTGTCCTGGCTGCATGGACACGCGATGCACCGAGCACGCCGGCCAACGACCATTAAGATGCCCCCACCGGATAGCGCCGCTCGATCCGCGTTTGACATGCCAGAGCGTCATTAAAGTAAGATCGCGAATGGGCCGTGGTGCGGGTAGCTCCCTGTCCTTCGCGTGTTATGACATTATAATGGGAACTGCCAAGCTGTGTGGGGCCAGGTGAGCAGCAGTTTTTGGCAGTTTGTTTACGGGCGCCATGAATCATTTCTCTTACAGTAACCTGGGCCATGTTTGGTGCTTGCTAGTCGAAACGATTCAAACTAATTCGCAAAAAGAAACCGAAAAAATAAAATGATAAAGCATAAGTGTAAATAAAAGAAAACTAAGGAAAACGATAAGAAACGTAAGGTTTCATGACAACGATGCATGAAGAGAGTGCAGAAAATTATACAAAAAAATTAATAAAATATTTATTAAAGAAGATCAGTTAGATAAAAAAACCAATATAACATGTCGAATGTCCTGACACGAGAAGTCAGTAAAATTAATTATTAAATTAAAAGCATTACTTATCAAGAATTTTCATCCGCCGAACGGTCCTGCCCTAAAGTATACATAAGTGAATTGAAGTAAAACGACTATAGAATAAAAACTACATTGTTGAGCTGTCTCTGCGAGGAGATGTTATTTTACAAGTTTAATAAAAGTGATTCACTCGAAAATGTCCAAACAACAGGAAAAAACAAAACCAGCCATTAAGAAAACATGTAAACACATCAAAGCTTACAGCAAAATAATCTCGTTCTTTATTGAGAGAAAATAATAAATACTAAATAAAAAAAAACAACTTTACCTTGTTTTGACATCAGGCAAAGGATTTCAAGTAAAAAACCAAAATGGATTTAGTTTGCAACCGATCTTTGAAAGGGTTGGACCATATAAACTTCTGTGTCTGATAATGATGTATTGAGAGGATTATTATTTTCTGTTACCTGTTAAAAAAACTGCCACAGAGTTACATCAAATTATTGTCGAAGCCTATTTTTCGAAGATTGTAGTGCAATTTTGACTTAACAACCAAATGGCGTCGGAGGACTCCAAGAAAAGGACTTCTGATGGGACCGAAAGGTGTGATGCATCACAAGTTCTTAGAACCTGGTGAAACTGTTAAGAGTAGCGATCTTGACAACAAATGATCAATTTTAACCATGCATTGTTCGAAAAACGTCAAGAATGCCGTTGCTTCTGTATCGCCATGGAGGCGCCAGGTGGGCCTTAATGACCACTGAACCTGGCGTCTCCATGCCCCCCATGCAAAACTGTTTCAGGATACTATCAAATCACTTGGATGGGAGCTGCTATTCCCTCCCCGCGTTATTCATCAGACTTGGCTCTTTCCGAATATCATTCTGTTCGTCGATGGTACACGTTTCAGCTGAGCAGCGCTTCGATTCCTATCAGGAAGTTGAAATTGGATGACTAATTCGTTTCCTTCAAAAGACGAAGACTTCTTTCGTCTGGGAATCCACGCTTTAGCAGCGATGCGATGGCACATACGTTGAATGAAATAGAATTTTTCATTTTAAAATAAAAATAATTATAAAATATCGCTGAAATGAATCGAAATGTGTCCGTAGAGTTCTGGTCACCCTAGCACACGGTCATCCTCGAAGCCGGCAGCCGATAGAGTTGCTCTTGCAGTTGCCTACTGTGAATACGACGGCGAAGAAAATCGAGCACCGGAACCGGAATCGGAGAGCGTAAGATGCATTCAGTGAGCGACGCCGAGAGAAAGTGAGTCCCGTTGAGCACCTTCTGCCCGACCAAAACATTCCGTTCCGTGCTGTCCGAGTGTGCCTGCCGATTGCACGCGCCTTGGCGGAATGCATCCGGAATGCCGGCAGCGCGTTTTCAGGTTCACGGATCTGCAGTGAGTGCCCGAGCCGCGAGTGCCGGCGCGATATGCGCTTCCGTCCGTTCCGTAAGGAGGTCAGCGTGACTGTGTACGTGAGTGCCCGAGAAACCCGGAAGGACGGTGAACGAGACGGTGTTCGAATTTCGAGGCCACCTCGGACCGCCAACAACAATCCGAGAGACCGAAAAACAACCGAAACAGGGGAACTGGGCCGCGCACCGGGCGCTTGCGCTCTCGCGAAACAGGAAGTCCGCGAGCGAACGGGAGCGGTTGGCTGAACTTGCCGCTACAAACACACACGAACAGCAGGGACCGGCACTGCACCAGGGAGAGAAGGACTATAGTAAAGTGCCCAAAACTCGGACACAGACAGACTTTGGGCCTATTGGAAGAGCCTGCGAGATCTGTCTGCGCTCACCCTTTTTCACCTCACGGTTCCTTTCGCGCTCTCTCCCTCTCTCTCACGCTCCCTCTCGCTCTGGTTTACAGTCTCAGGACACGCTCTAGTTATGCTCCCGCTCTCTGGTGGGTCGCTTCCGGAATCGGCCTACGGGGTTGTGGCTCGCTCCGGCACGCTCGCCAACTCTGTTGTGATGTTTTGGTGGTTGGCTCTTCTGCTCGCGAGCTCAGGGCGAGCACTAAAATTGCGACGTCCGCGATGGGTGCGGCGGTGTGGCCGTAGTGTTTCTGGTGAGGCCTGCGAAAGGCCTCTCGGCGTGACGGCCAGTCATCCTGCGACCAGGAACCGGGTCAGACGTGTTTTCGAGAGTTCCGGGTTCCGCGTGCGTTCCTTCTGTTCGTCACAAGTTCCGCCACATTCCAGCCCGGTGTACGGTGTATGTGACTAGGCGTGTCGCACATCCCCGCAAGTAGTGAGTCCTTCGTTCTGAATCTTCCGCCATCACCGCGGTGACTACAGCAGTGGGGAACGGGACTCGTTTCCCCTGCCGGGGGGCGATAAAATTTGGTCCAAAATAAAGCCATAACGCTTGCAACGGGGCCGTCCGGAGCTTTAAAGGCACAGCACCACCGACCGTGGGCCACAGGAAGTCCACAGGAAGTAGTCATTACGCTGCTGGGTTTCTCCGGAACACCACTTGCATGCTACCACGTATCAGGTGTGACCATCGCTAGGACTCCCTCCCACCGGGTCGAGGACCACCGAAAACCTGCGAGGTGTAGAACCCGAACCGTAATGAAGGCACGGCGTTCTGGGCGTTTTTGGTGCCCGAAGTTCTAGGGTCCTGCCCTCCCCGGAAAGCAATTATCGCACCCGACCGGAGCAGGAGGTCGAAAGAACTCGCCAGCGGAGGCCAGCTCCGCTAATAAAGGTAGACAGGCCACAGAAACCCAGAAAAAAGGCCCGCTAATCACTGGCCCGCTGGGTGGAGACCGTACCTAAAGTGCACTCCTCCGTGTCAGGAAGTCGTGATTCGCGTGAGCATTATGAAACGGGCCGGCCAAGGAAAGCAAAAATTATACTCTCGAGCCGGGATCGTTGGCACGAGGGAAGGCTTAAAGCTGACTCGTGGTCCACTTGAGACCCCACCAGCCCCATTGCTTCCCTTTTTTTGCCCTCTCCGTCACCGGGGGGGGGGTTTTGTCAAAACTCGCTAACTACTGCGCACGGGGAAGCGCCTCCAGGAAAAAGGGACCAAAATTAGATCACTTCCAACGCCGGCCCTGCGGAGTGTCGCCACCGTGAGCCGCTCTTGGCCGAACAACCGAACCGCGAAAGTGAACCGTGGCCGGAAACAAACCGAGATAAAAAACGATGCGAAAAGCGATTGAAAAAGGAAAATAGAGGAAAACCACTCCCAGGGTGAAAAAGGAAAAGAAATGAAGGCGTATTTGCAGGACATTGCAGAGAAAGGAAACGAAAACAACAACAACAACAACAAGACACGCACACATATACAAGGACGGCACACATATACAAGGACGGCCTCCAAGAGGCGGAAAGAAAAGGATTAAAATGAATCCACTTCGCGACGGTGGCTTTCCGGTCCGGGTGCGCGGTGCAAATTTCGCACGAGTGAATCCGCAGCCGTGTGGCTGTATGTGTGCGGCTTCGCTGTGTGTGCTTATGGCGAAGAGCCGTGATTTTTTCCCGGTTCTTCGGTTCCCTTCTTTAGCCGGCGCCGTTTTTTTTTGTGTTGGTTTCGTTTGTTGGCAAGTGTTTCCGTTTTTGTCCCGGTTTGTTGCCTTCCCGAGCTTGTTCCGATCTCTGATGCCCCGTTCGAGGTTTTCCACGCGGCGTTTTCCCTTCGCTCCCGTTCCTGTTTTCGGCGTTCCGCAGTTCTCCATCGCGCCGTCGTTTTCATAATTTTAATGTTTTTGTGCACGGGCCCGGAAACATAATTAATGCAGAGAAGCTCCCGCCTAGAGCGAGCTGCTCTATCCATCGTGGAGAGAGATAGAGAGAGAGAGAGAAAGCGAGTGTATGTGCGCTTCCTTGTGACGGTGGGTAATAGAGGTGGCCGCTAGCGGCCTCTCTCTATCTCTCTGGTGTGTGTGGAAAATCGAAAGGAAAATTAGCAAAACAATTATGCACCACCGGCGGCTAGACTGAAGGCAAAACTGTGCAACGAGAAGGTGTTGGTCAGCCTTCCGGATTCTTCCTCCACGGTGCAGTGCTCCGTTGCGGAAGTGTCCGTTGGGATAGTCGTCGCCACAGCCACCCCACAACCCAAGGTTAGTATGCGTTCCGTTTCACACCCCTTCACTTCCGACATAGAACTTGAAGCCGGCAAAGGAAGCCGGGATCTGCACTGCCAAAAAGGATTAGTCGGCTCGTCGGCTAAGGCAGCACGGGTGGGAAAACGGGTGGCAAAAAGAAGAAACAGACACCAGTCGGTGGGGCCAAATCCGGGTGGCATTAAAAAGATGAACACTGGCTGGCACTCCGGCACTCCGGCACGACACGATCAAAGCTACTCTCGACGCTTCCTGCAACTCGACTCGACGGATTCGTCCGCCTTTTTTGGGATTCACGTCGCGCAATCCCCGAAATGAAGTAACTCTCGGAACGGCGCACTGCGAGTGTACGAAGCGAAGGGACGGCACATCAACGGACCGAAAGTCGGGCAGGGAATTGTGGGAAGATCCCGACGAGTGCGACTGACGGGAACATCGAGCCGACACGAGCCGCCCTGGCAGGGTTGCAGTGAAACGACAAAACAAAAACAACCAGAAACCACTGGCGAACCGGTCCCACCTGACCGGCATCTGTCAGAAGGTCTCCAGGACCTTCAGGAGAGTCTTGGGGCCGGAAACGGAAAACAGAAACTACATAAAATTTGCATACAACACGCCAAAAGCAACGGTGTGCCCGCCCGTGCCCGTTACTGCATACAGTGCGACAGGGACAGAGCAGAACGGGGAGAGAGAAGAGGGGAGACACATTTCGATGGCAACCTCTGCAACATGTTGTGCCGGTTCGTGCTGCTGCAGATCCTTCGTCTAACGCCTGTCCCCTGTCTCATGGGGGGGCGCCCGATGAAGTAAACAACCAACAACCGACACAGAAAAGGACTCGTTTTCCAACAGAAAAGGAAAACAAAAGCGCCAGAAAAGGACAACGGACGGACGGCGGAGGAAATCACATGTCCCACCCAGTGTCTGTTGCACTTCAGCCACAGACCCACCGTTCGATCCGGGATCCGCGAGATGGCTAGCTGGCGGATCCCTTTCAGTCCTTTTTTATTATTTTTGCGCAACTCTCTTATTGGGCCGGTGATCGATTTTGTGGCCGAAAGGGTAGGTGCCCGTGCGAAGAAAAGTCCTGCACCGTCGGTTCGAAATAGTTGTTTAATTGGCGTTTCCGAACCCAAGTCGGGTTCTTTAATGGGTTTTGGATTCGTGCAGCGAGGATTAGGTATGGAGCCCGCTCCGGAAAGTCTAGTGCGTGGATGGTTTCGATAGGTTTTGTCGTTCTAGGAATGTGTGGGCTGCCGTCGATTTGGCTTTTTAAAGCTATGGATCTCCGGTTCGCTTCCACAGCTGGCAGGGTACCTCAAGGCAAAGGAATCTCATTGGACCCGTGACATTCTAACGGTTGCCGTCGCGAGCAGCCCACCTTACCGAGAAGGATTTTAATTTGACGATGGGCTTAAATAAAGTGCCAAGTTTTGAAAATTTCCAAGAAGTATCGCGATATCACGACTTGGGGACTATTGGGACTGATTTAGTTAAGTTAGGGTCCAAGACTCAGTGGTAGCTTCTTGAACTAATTATTATTACTAAATATACTTCGATACGATGAATGAGCATGTTTGATGCTACTGGGACATAGGGTTAGAGAATATCAAGCAGTTCCCAGTGAAAGCCAGTGGGAAGCCTTTTAAAACATATTTTGATAGATCAATTAAACATCTATTAAGAATAAAGTTAAAGATCATGTGCTTTATATTTATACGTTATCAGAACCAGTTATCGAGTGATGTGAAGCGGGGAAGGTAATGTGCAGTGTTAATTAGAATCAAGCGTCAACCCAAGAAAAATGTGTGGCGAAAGTAAAACAAAATCACCCGGAGCTTCATTTATGAGGTCCTTATACCGAATGAGCTTAAATACTATTAATGGCGCAAGTTCCGGTAACCTACCATCGCAACGTCCAACTTTACCTCGAACAAGAAATGGCCATCAAGGTTGTAGGTTTTTCGCCCCATTTTTCAAAGCCGGCCGCGGTGCGTATTTTTAGATCAGCCCACCGGCTTTCCGCCCGGCCACGGCTGGCTTATCAATCATTCATTCACCTGCGTGATGGCTTCCGCCCAAAATGGGTCCCCTTTGGCGTCACTTTGCGCAATTTATTGACATCGCAGCGTCAGCGGTTCCGCTTATCTCGTGGCTCAGAATGCGAAATTAATACGCGAACGTCGGCGACTATCTTTTACCTTCGCGGCCGAACCGAACGCGCAGCTTCATCATAACTTTACGGCAGTCCCCGAGCCCCGTTGTTCTGGCTTCTTCGCAGGGACCCCACCGTGGGCGGAGATTACCCGAACTATGCTGTCCTATTCACTTCATTAACTTTCCGGCTCGGTTCGGCTCGGCGTGCCATTCTGCGCCATTGCGTTCGATTGCTAGAAAATTAATCAACTGTCACAAAACAATGGAAAATTTCCGATCCCACATAATCTTCCGCCCCGTCGCCGCCGCCGCCGCCACCGTCGTCGTCCTTCCGGACCTGGTGATTCTCAGTGGCCACACCGCCGACGGTGAAAATCAACTTTCCCATCAAAACTTTCCCTTCAAAAGGAAGCGGAGCGCGAGGGCAACTTTCCGCTTCTCGCAGGCTGTCACCTCGGCTGTTTTTCTGGCTGATCGGGCCCACTTCGACAGGTGTTGGCCAGCGCCTGAGGGTGGAACGGTGGGGCTCCGGTCCCGGAGTGCGGCACACCAAACCTAGAGGGCGCTGGCGTCAACATCAATCGCGATAATCTGGCGTAATGTTGCTTCGCACGCGCGTCTGTTCGTGTGTTTGTGTGTGGTTGTGTTCGATGCTTTGACGAGAGCGTGACTTTGTGGCCTTCACGGACCCCGCCAGGTTCTCCCTCCCTTCTCGCCGACAACGCATCCTGATGCTGTTTTCGTGTCCGGGTTTAATCAACAAGTTTTGGGTCATTTGAAGGAATGTAGCTTCGGCGACGGAAACTCTCGGCGAAAGTTTTGGCGCCCCGGAAAAGCGTGGAAAAGCACGGAAAACTCCCTCCCTCTTCGGGGCTGCACCGTGACTGCGCCGTGAACGTGGCTGCCGCGGAAGTCGAGTGCGGCACGCGGAAAGGTAGCACCCGAACGGTCGGGTGACATTTTCGGGAGTCGGCTGGCACGGTACGGCAGGGCTGGGTGAGTCCCCGGGGTGCGGGTTCGCTTCGCTGGGTGCCCTTTAACTGTTTGTTTAGGTCGTTCAATTATAAAACTGGCCCTTCACGTTGCTGGCACCTGGTTTTCCCGCCCGCGAAAAGGAAGGTGTGGTGTTTTTTCTCCACGGTGGCCACCTGTCCTCTGCGGCCCGATTCAGTCCCGAAGGCAAGGTCGGTGCTAATCGGATTTTGATCCTTCCCGCCACCGGAGCCACTGGAGGTTTACTGAATTTATTTTAAAGCTTTCGGTTGTCGCTTATTAAATCGCGCTGTGTGAGCGAACAAGAAGGGAACGAAATTTCAGTGAGAAAGAGAGAGAGAGAGAGAGAGAGAGGAGTTATGAAAATCCTCTTTTCTTTTCGTTTCGGATGCTAACTTGTTTGAAAGCTTAGACCAGTCGTTGGTCGTTTTCTTGAATGTTTATTAGGATGATTTACGATCAATAAATCTTTAAACTGTCCACCATGAACATATTTTATCAGGACATGCGTCATCACCGCTCATTTCGGAAGAACGCTTGGGAGGCTCATTTCGAGGACCAAACAAACGGCAAAGAAGTAATTTTGGTGACCTTTCACGTTTAGGAATATTTATGTTTAAAAATATCAATACTTAGATACTTAGAACGCTTAGATAAAGTTTAGAAAGGCCTTGGATCGCTGTCCTTTCTTGAAGATTCCAAATGAACCCAAGCCGATTGAGCCATCAGCATCGCAATCGCTTCGCTCGAGTGTCCTGTCGACAACCGAATACTGTTCCGCATTTGTCAAAATCTCCCAAAGCGGTTGTTTCTACGAAATCCGACAAGAGGAATGCGACCAACACCGACGCCTGGAGAGGACATACATTTTCGTAACGCCAATCCAACCCAGCGGCTCGGGGAGCAGAAATCCGCTGAACTGCTTCCGGTGAACGAGTAGGAAGAAAGAAAATAATGAATCCGCCAGTTGTTGGCGCGTTGGCGCAAGGGCTTCGGGCCGCCCCGGTGACAAGGACCTCCCGGGATACCAGGTAACCTTTCCACGCCCGCTCGACGGGCGGGCCGAGTAGCGCAATATTTCGCAAACGAACTACGGGGCTTCGCCCTTGAGACAGGGGGTCCTCGGTCGGCGCTGAAAATCGATTTTCTGCCACCAACCACCAAGCGGGACATCCCGGGGACGATGAAATCATAATGGGGTTCGTTCTGTTCAGAAGGCAAAAAAAAGGAAATAATCCAAAATAATTATTAATGGGAAGTGATTATATTGGAAAGGTAAACAAAATGATGAAATAAATAAAATCAAATCAAAGTCCCGGCCGGCCGACCGAGCGATTGATCGCCGGGGAAGTGCGAAAATTGGATAACCCCACCCGCGGGTGGCGGTCGGAAAATTTGGGCGCGTGGCGCGTTTGTTTTCCCCGACGACGATGGCGAACGGTGAACACACTTTCGTTTAAAATTTGAATTCAATTTATAGTCCTACTTCGTTTCCGCGAGAGTGCCAATCAATCAGGACGTTATGGTGCCGCCTTTGGTGCCGGTGACCGAACTTGGAACTACTTCAGGTGGCATTCATTTTTCCCGGGAACCATGGCACCCCCTCGACGGACTTCCACGAACTTTGATTTAAATTTAATAAAAGCATTTCTTTCGGGAAAATATAACGCCCTGCGACGTATCTCAATTGGGCCACGGGGACTCCAGGACGCCTACGGCCGGTGCTTCGAAGTCGTCATTTGATGTTTAACTTACCGGAAAAGTGGCCGGAAAATTTCGCTCTCTTTTTCTTCGGAAAAATAGCAACAAATTGAATCCTTAACCTTTGCTTGTAGTTCAGACAACTCAGACGACGTTGGGACTGTGGCTCGGCAGCCTCAGCGTTCCGGCGTGCCTCCGGCCGGAAGTGCTCGCGAGTTCCAAAGTTTCGCACAAATTATCTGAATGCTTCCGATACGGTGCGCTCCATCGAGAGCTGGCCTCGTCACGGCGATGATGATGATGATGATGATGAATACCTTTGCGTGACAGCAATAGAAAATAGTCGAAACAAAAACACTCCTCAGCGGTGTTGTGTTTGAAGCCCTCGAAAATTGCCTTGCGAAGCAGCAGATCATCGTTCCGTTGCGGTGGAAAAACCTCCCTTCCGGCCAATGAAAATTCAACATTTCATTTGGCCGGGTGCTTAAAGTTTTCAAATTCCATCATTTGTTCCCACGTCGGCCTCAGCCCGTCGGCCCGTCGTGTCCCTTAACGGACAAGACGACTCGCAGCCAGATCAGATCCGATTGGGTGGAAAGAAAATGGAAGCGCGCGCCAAAGGAAAACATTCCATCCGCGCCGCGCTCCACACGGCAGCTGCGGAGCTCGGGGAAAAAGGTAAATAAACATTATCACAAAACTTCACCACAAGTCGGTCGGCCGGCCGCCGAGCGCTTTCGCTGGAAAACCACCGCCGGCAGCCCTCCGAGGCCCGGGGCCCGGGGCCAGGGAAAATATTGAAAATTATGACAACAGCAAATTGATTCCCGTGCTGTCGGGCGCCCGTGGCCAGCTTTCTCCCCGGTCTGTGTCTTTGTTGCTTTTTGCGGATCTGAGTTTCTATTGCGGTCTTGAGCCGGCAGATCATTGTTTGCAGTTTTATGCTGATTTCGAATGTTTTCCCGGGAAAACAGTCGCAGGCAGGCGTTTCGCTTTCCACGGAGCTGGCGGCTTAGGCGGCCCTTCTTCGATGGGCGACGCCAAATCCGGCAGTAAGTTTATGTGAGGGCGCGTAAAAGTAATTTACAGGTGCGAGAGTAAAGCCGGGCCCCATTATCGGCTCAAGAAGTTGGCGGCGGGTTTTCGAGGGTCTCTTCTCGACTCTCGAGTCTTTCCCGTTCTGTGAGCCCCGGACACCGTTCTTTTTATCGTTCCACCGACGGCGCTCGAACGGTTCGAATCGTTGATTTATCGGCCTCTCGCGGGCTGCTTTCGGTGGTCTTTCGATGAGGAAATTAATTGGGATTCTTTGGGCAACGTACACCAATCGAATCGCCGCAAAACCGAAACCGGGAGGCTATCGGTAGGTGACACTGTTCAATGTGCAGGATGCGGTCCACCATTACCGAGAGCTGAAGGACCCGCAAATGATAGGTTTGTGTTGTACTTCTCGAGGACTTCCTCGTTGTCGGCGAAAAACGACGACAGTCTCCAACTTCACCGACCGCTCGAGATAACTCGAGTTTGGATGCTCCGAGAAACAGGATCCCAGGTGTGGTCTCCCCGTGTGGGTGTGTTTTTGTTGGTCCACAGCAAAAGGATATTGGTTTATCGGTCCCGGGCTCCTGCAGCCACACCACGTGCGGCAGTGTTCTGCATTTCGGGACCTGGGACACCTTCCTGGGTCTACGGACGACGATTGGACTCTACAGCGAATTCCGGTACCGGCGTGGTTTGCGAAGACAGGAAAGGACGCACACTCGAGCACTCGAGGTCCTGGCTACATTGATTCCGAGGAATCCGAGAATCCACAAACCCAAAAACCTCGCTCTGTTTTTTGGTGGTGTTCGGTGGTCGTTCCGATATTCCTGCTCGGTCACCAGTCTGAGCCGCCTCGTTGGGGCCGAAAGCAGAGAAGTAAAGGTCAACGCAACGCACTCGCAGCGGTCCGGCCCTGTGCCCGATGGCATGTGATCTTCTGTGAGTCTACCTACCTTTGAACTGTAACTTTTTTGTGGTTCTCGTAATCCGATCCGAGATTTGCATTACTCCGGACTCCCGCCGGAGCTCCCGCCGGTGTCCGGAAGTTCAGAAGGCAGAACCAAAAACCAACGCAACCCGAAAGGAATGTCGAAAAACACGGTCCCGGGGAGTTGAGAAGGAGTTCGATTGGAAATTATTTGCTCACCAAAACAACACCCGTCACTGCGCCCACCGGAAGCAACCACCGGCCGTGGCCGCAGCACGGAGTTTGTGGCCGATAAAACAGAGAAAGGGAGAGAGCTCGGGAGAGGGAGAGAGAGAGAGAGAGTAGAAGGGAGGAGGCTTACTAACCACACAACAAAATGCGGGGACAGAAAGAAACAGAAGATGGATGGGTGATGCTTTCGGTTGAGGCATTTTATTGTGACTGCTTAATTGACCATGTCGGATCGTTATCGTTAAATTGGGTCGGTACACAAGGAAACAAACGATTATGTTCGATGTGCCGACGAACGAGGAGGGCCTCCTGTTCGAACAGAGAGAGAGAGAGAGAGAGCGAGATAGAAGAGTTAAGAGCTGCAAGGAGTCGACCAGGAACCACCAGCAAGGGTCTTGCTTTGCTGGGAACCTGTTGGGACAGGAAGGATGTGAGATGCTAATCTGGAACCAATGCTGCCCCTTTTTTTTATACGTATGTATATCTCTCTGGCTTTTCTTTGTCACGCACACTGCCATCGTGCGGCATCGCGAAGCTAGATTTATGAAAATTTGATCAGCAGAAGCGACCTTTCGGCAACTGTCTCCGGGAAGTGATCCACAAAGGATTTCCGTGAAGGGCGATACGATTATGGGTCCGGTAGAAAATTGAATAATGTGCGTTTTTACGGCCGGCCGGCTGGCCGGGCTCCGAATTTCCCCGAAAGGTGGGATGTAATTCCCTTGTCTGTGGGTCTCTGAGAGGGATATTGTTTCAGCATTCAGCCGGTGTTGTGATGTTTTTTAATTTCCCGTCTTAATTTCTGTCGCTCCTGGGAAACGACCGGTGCCTTTCGAAGCATTCCGAGTATTGATTATGATCTTCGCATTGAAGTAATGGCAATGTTCCATTTTTGATAAACACAACGTAGTATGGAAGGTCGTAAATGAATAGTAAATTGCAATGCAGTGACAATAATTTGTCATTTCATTTCGTTGGAACTTTGTGTTTGGGAATTTCAAATTCCAATAAAATCATTCATCAGGGTTTCATGAATTCTGTTGCAATGATAAGGTCTTGACATTAATTTAACAATTGAATTTCGGGCATATAAGGGTTGTTTGAGAGAAGCTTTTCGACTAAAGAGGGAGATACTTTGAACTGTGAACTTTTGAACGGTGACATGGTATTTGATTGTTAAATCTTTGGACCTAACAGTCGATTATTGGAATCGACCGCTGGCCGTGCTATTACAATTACTTACTAGCAATGTCGATAGTTCTTTTCCAGTTCAGACTCGGTCGGTAACGGTTCTTTTTGATGGTCCCATTATGAGCACTAACTTTGCTTCAGCTTCGTGTTGCTATTGAATCAATCGTTCCAATGGCACACCCGTTTACATACTAACGATGTTGTTAGTTCATAAACGTTAAGTGAATCTGTGGACATTGATTGAGCTCTTCGCGTGAAAAACAAAAACGAGAAGCAGCACTCAATGGCATTAGTTGCTTCTCTCGCTTATTCTAACTGTTGTTCCAAAGATTTTATTACATAAGTTGTAGTCTACTTCCAAATTGCGGCGGATTTTATCTTTTCTGTCCTTTATTCGAGTAATCTTGATATGGTCTATAAATGGGCCTTTCAATCATAAAATATTGTTGTTCCAATGTTATAATTTGTGTTCCGCAAATCGGAATGTAACGAAATTACCCAGCGGAAACTCGTCGGTTCGACACCTAGCCCCGTTTTTCGGCTCTCGGAAAGAAGTTCACTCTATTTGGGGCTCAAATTCTTTCCTTCAGACAACCGCTTTTGACAATCGCGCAAGGATCGCCTGAGTGGCGGCCGGTGACACACTCATGCTCATTTGTGACGGACGGCCGTCGGGAAACTTACCCGTCGACGACAGATGCCGCCGCCGCCGCCGCCATGGAAAGTGAAATGTGTGCGGAAAATGCTGTTAATCGCAGAGCGACGGCCCATCAAAAGAAGTGCGGGCTACGGATTCCTGTCCGTGCCTCCCGTGGCGTGTTGTTCCCGGAGCAAAGTTGTGAGTTTCCGATTTCGGACGTTTTCGGGCCAGGACTTTCCGCGGCGTCCGGGACGTGCGTGACACATCGAAACCGCCTCACTTATCACCTCACCGGAGCGCGCAGGACCATCGAAATTTCCCGCTCCGAGGCCGTCAACGCAGAAAGTTTTCCCCTGTTTTTCTTCGTTCTTTTTCCGGGCGCACCATTATTATTAGCAATTTGCACATTTTTCCCGACGGGCGGTCCATTTCGAACTTCTTAAAGGTACCGCACACGCGCCTCGCCTTTCGTCCTTTTAACGCGGGGCGCGACACAACGCGTTTGTTTATTCGCATGTCAGGCAGCATAAATTTGCCAGCGCCAGCGAAATGTGCCGTCCGTGTCTGTGCCGTCGTGTTGTGTGTGTTTGGCCTTCATTAGCATTTTCTGGGCCGTGACTTTTGGTTCGCCACCCTCTTCACAGGATCGAAGGTCAGCGCGAAGGACCGTACCTTTACGGTACGGTGGGTTAATTTTTGTTTTCGCAAAGCGAACGTGACGCACCTAGATCGTCCCGAGAAGGAGCACAAAAATTCAACGAAAATCATCGCTTGACCATCGAACGAACGAAAACTCTCAAAGAATCGTCTGGACGACCCGACCCCACTAATGGCGGCCGGGGAGTTGCCTCACGGGCGGCTGAATATGCTCCACCCGACGGCGGTCACGGTGCTTCGGGCGAATGATTTGGCTAAAAGTCGACTTCCGGCGAGGATGCGACCACCCGGCCTCCTCCAAAAGGACGATGCATCATTCATGGGTCGACCCTCGCCGGTGGTGCGAATGGAGAGCTTTGAATGCAAAATATATTCCAACGTGGAGGATGGGCCGTGGTCGGAAAAACCATTTATGGTTGCGTGCGTGCGTGAAAAATCCCAATCCTTGGGCTGGGCCGGGCCCAAAAAGGATACTCGTTCGCTCGCTTGCCCTCTCTCTAATGCTAATGCGAAATCAATCAAGGCATATTTGAATAAATCCCGAACCCGGCTCGGCGGGCGGGAGCGTGACCCCGGAGCCCCCCGGTCGATTGGAATGGAAAATCGTCCGGGAAATCGTCGTAATGTTTATTCAAAACCCGAAAGGTGACCGAAGAGAGCCGGGGCCGGGGGTCCATAAACGGGGAATCCCCCGGGGGGGGGGGGGGGGGGGGGTGCTGGCCGTCGCATTTCCACATTCTTTTCCGGTTTGCAGATTTTCCACAGTTTTCCCCACCAACTCAATTCAACTAAACACCCCGGCCCGGAGTGAGTGGCCTAACAACGACGAGATTCACCGCAAACCGATGCGCAACATTGTTTGTTTCGTCCGCTTCGGTCCCTGTGTGTTCGCGTATGTTGTGGTGGGTGGCCTGATTTTCCACCCCAGTTTCGAGTGGGCGCTTTGAAATCGTAAACCAGAGCCACGGTGGCCATCGCTAATTGAGTGTTGGCGTTACATTGTCGGGCAGGCTTCAATCATCTTCGGTGTGGCCAACGGGGGGGGAATAATAATTTTTTCCTGGCCCCATGCTCACCCCGCGCCCTTCCGGTGGTGGGTGAGGGTCGGCTTTGCACGGGACGTCCGCAAGAAAATTCACTTTCCCAGTGCGGGCCTTGTTCCGTTGGACCCTGTTAATTGAGTGAATTGGCCCCCGAAATGGGAGCCTGACTCCCGGGAAGGTTGAGGGTGGGAAAAGGGGGAGGCGTAAGACCGCGTAGGGTGGTCAAGAGGGTCCCGGGCCCGCCCGGGTTGAGAAATTGATAATTTATATATTCTGAGCACGCGACAGCGGCAAAGCGAGCGAGAGAGAGAGAGAGAGAGAGCGCGCTCGGGAACGACCCAACAACAACCAGCCCGGGCTAATGAGCCAAGGTGCCGGACCGACTTGAAGGCGGGCAGGCGGGGCTGGGAGGTCATTTCGGGGTGGGCCACTTTTCCGGTTCCGGGGATCGCATCCATAACGCCATCGTTAGGCTGGGGGCGTTGCGAGAGAATTCGACGAACGGCTCGACACGAGAGTCCTCGCGCTAATGGGGACGAAGAAGCGAAAACCCGTGATCCGTGAGGAGTCGCGGACCGCGAGCGCCCCCTGGCGGCAGCGACGACGGTGACGGCGACGGCCCCCATTAATGTATCTTTAATACCCGACGAAAATGGTTGATCGAGAAGAAAAATGAGTCCTCTTGAGGGCCGCTTCTGTGGGCGTTCGGAGCTCCTTGACCAACGCCTGGGAGGCACCACACACACGCGCCCCGGCCCTGGTGGGCGACAAATCTTGAATTGTAATGCGGTATTAATTAAGATAAATTACTTCGTTGATCTTGAAAAATGAAGACAAAGGATATGATCCAGCCAGGGGTGCGCCCGGGAGGTGGCAGCGGGCGATGGGTGGCTAAATCGTCTTAAGTGTGACAGAGTTTGTCGCCGTCGTTGACGTCGTTGCCGCTGGTTCGAGTCAATTACTGGCAAAGTAGCTCACCGGGGACAGCTTTGACGGGGAGCAGATCAGGTCGAAGGTCTGTGGTCGTCGAAGATTTCGTTTCATCGTTTTTCCCTGTTTTAGTGTCCTTGCTCCGTTGTTAGCGTGATGGCGTTATGGGTGGTTCCGTCCCTGCCAGTGATTAATGTCGGTATTATGCGACCGGTCACCAGAAGGCAGACACGCGGACCGAACGGGAAGTTGACAATCGTTTGATTTGTACATCTGTAGCCCTCGGGGGCCCCGCAGGATTAGGACGGCAAGTCAATCCCGGGGTGAGACTACGCCTCAGGTTTGCCCCTGGGTCCGGCCTGCAAAGTGTTGCCGGTAAGTGGATCTAAGAAAATGACTGCCACTGTTTGGGGATTCGGCTCAACGAGCGAAATAAATGACTTCGTTGGGTCGCCTTTTTCGATGCTCCATCGGAATTGTGCGCTGCGAAGTAGTTCATACTTTTGATCTACGCTATTGCCAGAAGTATCAGCAACAATTGTATCTTGTAAAATCCTGTTTAGTAGATGAAGAATAATATATTGAATCGATGCGGCCTGATAATCGGAATTGCAAGTTTCGTTCTGCTACTTCCCGATTTTCTATAAAATTAGGTCATTTAAAGGTTTTAGTTGTGAAGTTTTGCTTAATACAATTCGTAATTGATCTCGCAACATTGACGAGACTTGTTAATTGATGTAACAGCTCCATCCAAATGCAGAGACCAGAGGTGCCCAATGGAACACATCCAAGTCAAAGACCTTTGCAAAGGATGGAAATGTATCGTGAACAGTCCAAATAAAAAAGAAGTCTGCATAGCAAGAATGAAAACTTCGTCAACTAAACGATCCATGCGAGATTTGCGCCATTCGCCTGAATGAACATCTCGAAACCAGGATCCTTCCTTGGTTCTATTCGGTTATCATTTAAAAAAAAAATCATTTTATTTACAAAATTGGAAAGAGAATCCATCCATCGGGAAGTAAAAATATATTAGATTTGTTTTTTCCGTTGTTATTGTTCGTGCATTGATCTTCCTATTGTTGCTTCGTGCTGACCCACGTCCCAAACAGCCATTACACAGCGCCAGCAACAACCTGTCAGTGAGGCGTGATTTAAGTTTTAGAACGACTTGAACAGATGCTAATTTTCTAGGCAAACATTTTTGCAACCTTCCTGCCGACGGCGGAAATAATGATGGTCCACGTCCACTTTCGGGAGTCCTGCAGTGAAATTTTGCAGACATCGTAAACAAACAACGCCGTTTCAGCACCGCACTCACACTCAAGATGACGGTGCCATAAAAATGGGGCGACCGATGGAGACCACCACCAGTTGTAAACTTTTCTTCCCGGCTTTCGGGTCCCGAAATTGCGAATAAGTCGCAACAATCCTGTTTACATTATTTCGACCCATTAACTCGCGCGCTGGTTCGCGTGGTCATCATCACGCTCGAATTCATCATCCCGACGTCGCGATACGAAGCCGATCCTATGCTTTCCGATGCTCTCGCTCCCCGGGCCTCGCTGTTTATGTTAAAGACCGCGTGAAAAAAGTAATGGCCGCATGCCTTCCGGTGGTTGTGGAAAGTCGGGAATAAAAAACACAGAAATAAGACCCCACTCCAGGGCGGGGCGTCCGGCAAATTAACATCACCCGCAAATGTGGCCCGGAAAAACTTGAACCACTTAAAATGTGTGGAAAAAACGAAAAAACGAAACGAAGCAGTCAAGGAACAACAAAATCAAAATTAATCTTTCCAAGAAATGTGCCAACGGCACTTGTGGCGCGATGGGCTTTCCATTCGAACGTCGGTCTTCCCGCTCGGGCCGGGTTGATGGGGCTCCAATCACAGTTTGGCGAGGCGTAAAAATTGTCCCCACCCGGAGAAAATCTTCTAATTATTTTTTAATGTAATCCCCTCGTAAGACGCACGGCCGGGGCTTCGAAACCGGAACGTGAGCGCGAGGCATTAGTACACGCTCCGCTTTTCTATTTATGTTTTCTTGGGGCCATTCCGGCCAGCTCTGGCAGCTGTCGCGCTGTGGAGCCATCCTGTTTTGCCTCATCCCCCCATTTCACAAGGATGGCGGAGCACGGAGCCTCCTAAAATGGATCATCAATGAGTGATGCACCAAGCTCTTTGGCTTTGCGGGACGTAAATCCGAGAGGGCGGTTCCAGGTCTACGAGTTTAGTTAGTTAGTGCCCGACGGGAGCCCGACAAACCGGAAAACTCGGACAGATGTCAGATGCCTACGCGTAACGAGGGTTTACCACCGCCATCAGCCTGCCGAATGGGAAGAAAATTTTCACTTTTCACACCATCGCCACCGGTACCGGGTCCAATTTGTCTTGCCAGTTTCTCGCTTTAATTGATTGCACGTGAATTGGAGCTGTGAAGCCAGCCCACGCCAGCGTCCGGGAGCGAAGAAGGATTGAAAATTAATGAGCAAGGAGTGGCCCGTGTGTGGCCCATGGATTAATCCTATTGATCGGAGCGATCTGTTTTGCGATGAACGGAGTCCTTACGGCGCGCTTAAGTGGAGAAAACGGGTCTGTCCATTAACCTTTCAGCCTTTCAGTTTTGTTGACATGTGTGTTGTATTTTAACCCCAGTTGGAGTTGTAATGTGCAGACAGTGGGTATTGAGGGGGGATATAATCAGATTAAATGAAGGACTGCTTGATAAGTCTTTCTTGGTAAGTATAGATTAGGAACTAGCCCGTTTTTATACTCAACACCAAATTGTTGTACAGTGCAATGATTATTTATATTATTCATAAGTTTATCAAAATTATGATTATTTTTGAAATACATAATCACATATCCATTGATTAAATTTTTAAAGTTGAAAACTAACTTTATTGGTTCTTTTAATTTACTCTGTGAGTTCGCAAATACTTTTTTGAATTCCTTTGTGTTAGTTTAGTTCTAAACAGTGCCTCATACGGCTTTACCCGTTCGGTTGAATGATCAAATAAATGTTATTTCAAGGTAGAGTGGATGGTATGCTCTCGAGAATGTAAAACGAAATCACCATTTCCGTTGAGCAGTCAATCAAACGGCAACGAAGCTATAACAAGAAATCTGTCACCCCCGGAAAGAGTTCCGCTGTTGTTGAAAACACTTTAAACATTTAGCTTAAACATCTCCAAAGTCAACATTTAGTGCCGACGTCGGTGGCTCTCGTTTCGAGCAAGCTGCCTCAACCGGATCCATTTTGCTCGTCATTCCGCATCACTCACCGGCGCTGGCGAAGGTGAGGCCAGCAATGGTGTGCCCCCCCCGGAAGGGACAGCCAGAAGTGTTGACCGAAGCCGGCCGATCGGCCGTCGCACACGTGTCTGCGCCGGCCCCCCGGCCGGATATGGGCAAAGAAATAAATTATATTTGAATTAAATATTATTTTAAACTTTCCCACATCCGGTTCGCTGCATCCGGTTCGGTTCCGGGCTGGCGTCCACCGTATGATGATGCGCTGTTTGACCCATGGGCGTGGCGGTGGTGGGAGGATTTTCTAGCGTGACCTGGTCCCCCGGTCCACCCTGAACCACCCTGATCCGATTCGCAAACCCTGAAGGCACGCAGACGGTAGATATACCCAGCCGGTGTGTGCCCGTCGCCGGATGGATCTGTCCCAAAAGAGTGCTTATGCGGCAGCCGGAGCCGTGTCCTGGATCCGGGCCCGGTGGGGATTGCCATCCATTGGCACATGACTCGTCAGCATTGCAGGATCCGGTGTCACACATACACACCCAGCCACATATATAGAGAGGCCCACGTACGTACGCCCCATCGTCGTGTCCCATTAGAGTCGTGTTGGCGAATGGCGACCAGCAAACTGCCGTTTGCACGGAATCCACCACGGCTCGGCAGGCTGGCTGGCTGGCTGTGGCGACGTACACCGCAGTTATTCTACAATTAAGTCCAAAAGGATAATTATGATTTAATGGGCGGGTGTCGGGGACTCGCTTTCATGTCCTCTCGGCCGCTGTTTGCCCCCCCCCCCCGCACATTCTGCGGCCGATCTGTCGGGCGAACCGCAAACATGACGCCTTAAGGTAGGCAAACAGCTCGACACGAACGGCTGTCACTGGACCGGGCCGAGCAGAACGGGAAAGAATCCGCACGTTATTTCTAAAGTTATCACCAATTAGACGATAAACGGATTTGTGAGTTGAGCGGCGCTTTACGCTCGGTGCATTTCTTTGCTCTGCTCCGAGAGTGCATCACAATTATGCAACCGAGCGCCGGTTTGTGGTTGCTGCCACCGTCGGACTGAAGCAGCGGGCAAATGGGCTTCCTTTCAATAAAGTCCCCCCCGGTACGGGTGCCAATGACTCGCAAACACACAGAGAGACATTCGGGGCACACTCTTAGTAAGCGGATCTTTTCATCAGTTTTAATGAAACTGTCACCGATCCGAGCGGCAACTGAACAGGACACATTTTTAATCCTCTTATCGCTTCTTAGGCATCCGGCATTCAATAATTCCGTTCCCGTGTTTCTTTCCCTCTCTTACTGTGCAGGTGAATGATGCAAATCCATCCCAGATTGCTGGTGGCCAGATCTGACACAACCGAACGGACGGCCGAGGTCATGGCGCGCGATGGAAGCGATATGTTTGAAGAAATCTCTTATTGACCGCAAATGAATTTCCTATGCTTCGCATCTTCGGTCGGGCCACCGCTCCTTCCAACGGCCCTCTACGGTAAGCCGGCCGTGAGGGCCTTCCAGTGCCTGCGTACGGAGCGAAACGAGGTCAATACCTCGATCCTGGCGGGAGGTGGAATTTCACCCGAAGGCGTTCGGTTGGGCTCCTGTCGGCTGCAGACGGCTTCGTGCAGCAAATTCCCGGCAACATCAAAGGCACGGCATGCCGGCCTGCGCGCCGGAGCGAGGCCTATGTTTCAATTCCCCCCACACACCTCCACCCACCGGCTGGGGGTGCAAAATTTCCAATCACCCCGGCGGAGGAGAGTCCGAAGTACATTTGGCCCACGGTGAAGCCGAACCACGTCGAACGCTTGTTCGCTTCGTATTTATTTTCTTTAATGCTGTCCCTGTGCTTATGCTGGGCGTACCTTTTTTCCGTTGGTTCCGGGAGCTGGAATTAAATTTTTCAGTTTGAACCGCTTACCTTTAATGGCCACCGGCAGATGATTGGGCGCACAGTATTCGGGTTCGGGTACCAACCGGTTGCAGCAATAATATTTATTTACCAATCAAAAATCGGTGCCAAACGGGAGAAAAGTCAAATACGTCAACGGAGCGTGAGATGTTCCGCTCACAAGTGCCGTGCCATTTTTACCGGTTCATGCGAGAAACCTCTCGGGTTGCTCGGTGCCGCTTCCCTCGAAGGACATCAATTCTGGGCCGGGCGAAGTAGACTCGGCGGCCCAACGTCAGCATTAAAAAGGGACTCAATGCTTAATAAACCGGAACAATCCGATTTACGGTTTCCGTGGGGCCTTTTTACGTTCCCAGGCCGTGTCACTTTCCTGCGGGCGTCTTTGGGTCGCCCGATTTTTTTTATTCATTAAACAAGTTACGAGTGATGCTTTAAGTAGCTTGTGAACGCGTGAGACGATTTGTCGGACATGACTGACTTCGGCTCCATTCCGTGTTGCAGTCGTCTGCAACAAATGACACTGATTTACAGTGAGGGACCGTTTCCCACAAACGGTCACACACTCGTGTCTAATCGCGGGTCTAGCAAGCTCTTCGATGGACACCTCGTAACCTCGTAACACGGACAGTGCACTTGAGCACGTTCCGGGTGTCGCGGGTGGTTGCCACGGGCCAGTCCTTGTGGCCGTCTCGAGAGGGACCTACTGCACATATTAATGGCTGCCGGTGGTCCCAGTAAACTGCGTTACGTAAAGCGCTGGGCTGGGGTTGTTTTGGTTGAAATATTGAGTTCACTTTGCACTAATGACCCGGCAGAAACCACGTCGTGTCGTCACAATTGTGTTAGTTTTTAAATGCAAACTCCCATTTCCATCAACCAGACCACGTTTCTGGTGTGTCGCCTTCTGGGGTCCCCAGATAAGCAATCCGCTTTAACGATCCCTCGCGAAGAAGAAACTCGTAACACAAATTACACCGAGTTACGGCGAGGAGGTCACCTTCTGCAGGGCCGGCCCAGGACCAGGCGGTCCAGTCGCCCGAGAAGTAAATCAAATTTTCCCAACAAGATGCTCAACCCGAAAAGTAGCTCAAGCTGTTTTATGGCCGAAAACTTCCCCAAAACAAACTATCTCTCCGTCCACGAGGACGGCAACGTTGTGGTCATTTACTAGAACCTAACGTCGTTGAAGCACAGCGATAGTGTCCTCGACTGTGCTCGTCATAAATTCTATTAAAACGCTGGACGGAAGGATTCTGTGGCACGAAAAAGGGACCATCATCCCGTGCACCCTCCAACGGAGGGCTTCCATTAACATGAAGATTATTGTCCGCAATTATTGTGAAAGCCGGGAATCGTTTGGCCGAAATATTGTCTTCCACTGGAAACCTTCAAAGCGGTCCGAACCGAATGACAGCGATGATGGTTCCGGGGATTTTCTTTTTTCCACCACCCGGCATCATTTGTTGGGCCTCGTTCGAACGAGCATTAGAGCATTAGGCTTCGCCGTTCGAGCGCGCCCCAATGGACGACGAAATCACTTCATCCCGATCGGTTCGAAATACGGGTGGTGCGCATTTCGTGGAAGAGGCCGGTACCGGTTCCTGTCGTCCGGCCAGTCCCGGAACCGGAACGGTTCGGCTCGGCCATCGGCCGGTTCGGAATGGTCGGATTGTCGGTTTCATCAACGCAACGGAAAGCAATTAAAATCTCATCTCGATTGCGCCGAGCGTTGGGCGCTCCCATCGACAGGCTAATGCGGATGAAGTGCATTCCTGTTTTTGTTCCCTGCATTTTTTTTGTTTGGTGCTTTGCTTCCTTCCAATTTTCGATTGGAATTCGGCAAGGGAAAGGAAAAAAGAACACGGCACTTCAACATCGCACTTGACAAACTCTGGCAGTACGAGGAATGTTGCTGTGGATTGCTTTCGTGACACGTTTTCGGCACCGTAGCGGTGGTGGTGGTGCACTGTCATTAACGTAATTGGAATTGGGTGTCGAAACAAAACCGGGGGCCGCATCGAGATTCGTCGGGTTTTCCTTGGCAGCTTTGCAAGATAACGGGTGCGATTTGGCGAAACATAATGATTACAGCATCAGGGCAGCAACAATGGCAGGCATTGTCTAGTTGTAGACAAGATGGGAGCTCTTCAAACGTCTTTTCCAATAGTGTTACACACGACGAGTCGATAATCGATCGATGTCTGTAATAATGTGGTTTTGCTTCGATAGTTTTTCACTTTAAGTTTCCCAATTTTAATTGTTGCCATATTTCCTATATTTTCTTCAGCTTAGCGCTTCACTTTGCAGGTTTCACTTATACGATCAATTCTTTTCAGCCTTTTAATTATTTATTTGCAAACGAAACGATTCAAAACGAACTTCAAACATCTTGTTTGGAAATGGTATTATATTAAAAGAACAACATATTTGTCGATATTTGACATAACAGTACGAAGGGGCTTTAGTTATATAATAAGCAGCATTTATTAATATTACGCGTTTTGTTTTTTGGCATGCAATTATTTGCACTTTAGTTCCTTGTTTTTGTTGAAATGAAAACTGAGATGGTGATTGAAGCCAAATTTTTTTCAAGATTTATGTTTCATTCGTAAGGGCTCGATCGGCCAGTATTGAGACAGACAACCACTTGGGTCGTTACATAGGGCTTTCTTCTATTGATTTGTTTTTTATTCCACACGAGAGTGATACAATTTCAACCCACCCAAAAAACCAAATGTTTGTTCGAGCCCACAATTTACCACCCAATTGGCAGCCCCCAATAAGGAGCGTCCCAAAAGCACGGTTTAAATTTGATACCCTCTTTGCGATAGCACAGCGTCTGGGGAACCGGGCTATGGATTTTGGTTTCGCGACGCTCCGCGCGCCACCGGAACCCGGGAGTCGAGTGGCGTCGTCGACATGATGTTGATTCTTGAACCGCACTTCCGGCGCCGCGCCAAGCAACCGTTCCGAGCTTCACAATTTCCCACAATAGGAGCAACAAAAGCAAAAAAAAAAAAAAAATGGCCGGGAAAACACAAACTAATGGCACTCGGAAAACACATCGCTCCGGATGAGGGCGGCGCAGGGCCCGCGATTCCGGATCCCCGCGAAACGGCGTTCCGGCGGCGTAATGTGATACTTTAAAGTGTCGAATAAATTGGTTAGACAAGAACGGCGGGGCCCACACACGGGCACGGGCACGGGCTTGGGTTTCGCTCGTTCATCAGCCACCCGGCCACCCGGCAGCATAAGCATGGCGAAGGACACACACCAGACAAACCCACGGAACCACCGCCCAAGGGGCCCGGGACCCGGCACTTTAAGGGCTTTAATGGGATTGCTAATATTTAACCGCATACATCGAGCAAAATATGCTAATTCCCCGCCCCGCCCGACGGGGCCACCCGGAACGCATGGGGAAGAATTTTAATAATGCGCCACGGCACTTGTGATGCGTAAAGTTTCGGTCGCCGTCGTCCTCATCTTCATCGTGGTTGTTGTTGTTGTGTCGTTCGCACGAGTCGTTTGCTGTGACCTCGGGGTGGGGTCGGGCCACCGATTGCACCACGTGGCCCTCGGAGCGGGTCACGTGGCGGTTTGGGCCTTTATTTTAATTTGATTTCCGCTTCGCGCGCACACTCAGCGGGGCTCACCCGGGGGCCAGGAAGTGGTAAAACCGAGAAAATAAAGGAAATACTTTCGGAGCGGGCGGAAGCACAAAGCCTTACCGCCCGCCAATAGGATGCCAAGTTTATGGTCCTAATCTGTATTCAATTAGATGGTGCGCTGAGAGCGAGAGAGAGAGAGAGAGCGAGCAAACAATCGTGAGGAGACACTTTTGTTGTGTGAAGCCCTTCAGAAGGTAATCTTGGGGAACGGTTGAGCTCCAGCTCCCAATGAGTTCGGTCGAAGCTTTTGATTTCAATCGCGACCCTGATTATCGCCGCCATTACTGGTGGGGGCCGGTGGGCGTTAGTCTTTGACTTTGTGGCCACCGGCATCGTCCTGCCGCCAAGGCCATGATCGCCGGCACTAAACATTGCCATTCTATTGCACCGAAAATTGGTACTAAAAGGAGCGAGGGAAGAGAGAGAGAGAGAGCCGGGAGTGCCGGAAGAACCTATGCCATACACACTCACACGCCGGTGTCACTCCGGCAATCCGGCTGATTGGCAATCGAGTTGAGTTTTGGCAAACCGTGTTTAGTTCCCTCTCCGAACACCGGGCGGTGGCTCTTTCTTTGATTCGTTTAAGTAATTATTTCGCGCGGCGGAACACAATCTTTGTAGCAGAGACATCTTGGCAAAGGCTGGGTTTTCTGGTTTCGGGTTTCGGCTTGATTGGAAAAGACATTTCCCCGTCCTCGAGGCGACCCACCGTTCCTCTTACCAAATTCGAGGCTCATGATGGTCAGGCGGTCGCGACGCGAACTTATCAGATACGGACCCGACCCGACAGACGTTTTACTGTTCAAATCTTCGTCTTTAACCTAGCTTAAGTTTAATGTGTATATAACGGAAGATAGTTAGCAAGCAGTTTAAAGCTATCACAGTTTCAAGGCGATCTCAAAGTAGTTTATTAATTGTACAAATTTGCTTTGAACTTCAGTACTCGGTTCACTGTCTTCACTGTCTGTGATGCTAAATAGTGCTCGGAAAAATAATACTTCCTTTTGAAATTAATTGATCAGAAAGGTGATTGCCGCTTCACCTGATGAAAATCTCTGTCCTCCGAGCGCAATTTTCAGATGCGGAAACAAAACGTTCGTCGTTTCCCAAGCCTTCTTACGGCCACGTTTAAAATTAGTTGACAAACATTTTAATGTGGTGAATGATGGTACAGAATACCTATACACAGAACACAATTCCATTTTTATGTAGGCATATTGCATTACGTGCATAAAACACTTATTCAATAACAGTCCGTTCCCATTTTATTACATTTTCACAAAAACACTGACAGCAATTCACTAAACTGTTTGTTGAAATCTGTTCTTAAATTCAATTTCGCAACACATTTTTCTACCAATTGGGCACAGTAACTGTTCGGGGTTCACTGCGCGACAGTCGCCGTATGGTTATGGGCCACCATAAATCTGCTTCGCGGAATCCGGAAACTTCATAAATGAATAAACAAAACGCGAAATCATTGTAGTCGATTACAAATGGGCAATCAAATGAGAATTGATGATGAGTCGTTACGCACCGGCAGCGTGGCGCGCTAATTTAGCTGCCGTTCGAAGTTTCGTCGGAACCGATTAAAACTAACATCATTTACATTGGAGTTCGGCCGTAACGGAGCGACGGAACTCCGTGCCGTTCGCCGTGCTGTTTTGGGTTTTGGTGTGCCACCACAAATGGAAAGAAAACCGAACCGAACTGAGCGTCGCCATCAAGTTAAGTACGAAGTGGTGATCGTCGTCGTGATCAATGCCCGGTTTACAGGAGCTGGAGCGTAGGGAAACCCCTTACCACCGGAAATCCCACGCGCGGAATATGCGGACAGGCCCACTGACAGGCGGGCGATTGTCTTTTCCAGGGCCGTAAGTTTTAACGACGCTCGGCTGAAATGCGATAACCATTCCGTGGCCTCCGCCGTGAGAGGGCCAACTGAATCGATGTCCCCGGAGCCGGAGCGCCGACTGGCTGTGCATAATGTGTTCTTATGTTTATGAGTGCTTTTTTCCCCGCTTTCGTCAACGCCGCTTGCTTCTTTTTACGGCCCCGTACGGCCCCGGAACGATGGGTCCCATCGCCCAAGTTTAGCGTTTGACTGTTAACGTGAAACATAAACCGTAAGCGCACCGTCTACCCCAGGCACCCGGATCGGTCCCAAAACGGCGACGACGAACATTTAAATTCTCACATGCAATTGACGTTCCGGGCTGTGTGCTCCGAAATTTTGACACGAGCAGGACGCGGACACGCGGTCAGTCAGTATCTGGGCGTGTTACGGGCCGGCCCAGCTGTTCGATCTGGCTCCGACCGACCGACCGACCGACCGGGCTGCTCCTAGCCAGGCATCGATGAAGGCGCAATAATAAATTCGCCTTTTATGAGTGTTTTTAAATGGTTCGGAATAAACGAACGAGGTCCTGTGGCGGGCGTGGGATGGCCGCCCGGGGGCCGCGTTGCCATTGATCCCGCTTCGAGCTCGATTGTGCTCGAAGGTTTTCCGCCGCGACCGATACCGGAGTGGAGTGGAGTGGTGTCTCACCGCACCGGTTTATCGTGAGGACAATTTTGTCCTGTTTTGGGGCGAAGGCACAACTAAGTGTACACGGCAGTGGCAGGATGGGTGGATGGCAGTAACCGCATGTTTTACGTGGGTGTGAGCAGCACCCGCGCCAGGTGGCCAGGAGGACACGGTGGGGTTGCAGCCCGCACACGTTCCGGTAATTCCCGGGGCCGGCGGCGATGGTGGTGTTAATGCAGTCGGTGTGTGCACATTTATTGTGGTGTGTTCGGGCTCGGTCGGTTCGGTGGTCGGGAAAATTACATTCCCAGGACAGCGCCCAAAGGAAAAGGAGCGCCCGAGAGTGGCATGAATTTTAAATCAATCTGCTGGCCATAAAAGTGGAGCCATCTCCGGGCGCGATCAGTTGGAACCACCGGCCGGAAGCGAGAGAGAGAGAGAGAGAGAGATGCCCAATTTTAAGTCATCTGAGCACTTTAATGCGATTGGGTGTTGTAAATATTTCAGTGAGAAATGCCCGATACAGCTGGTTGAATGACCCATAGTTCCGTGTGCTGTGGCGACCATCATCACCTCCGATGTTCTTATGTTAAGTTGAAAGTTTCCATTATGTACCTTTGCTGATACATTTATTGTACAATTTTGTTTCGTTTTGTTGCAATCGACAGTCTAATTTGACAGTTTCCATTTTGGAACGGCAACATGCTGGTGCGCGTTTGCTGACCGAACCGATCGGCAAATACGCGAATCGCGACCCCGGAAAAGCGGCACAAATAATCAAAACCGTAACGAATTTCACGCGCTTTGATTTGGACCCACATTTTATTTGCTGCTCCGTGCAGCCCCGTAACAAGATGTTTGCCGATTCCGGATGCTCCGGAAGTGCATGCTCTCGAACACGGAGCGGCCCGAAGAAATACATTTACAATCCGTCCACTCGCCGCCGACGCTGGGGATCGGGGCAAATAAAAAATGTATTTTATTCAGCATGAAGCGTCTCGGGTTCGGGAATGGTGGTTGCCATTGAGCATCGTCCCTAGACGCTTGGCATCGTCCGGGCAAAAGAAGGGATATGAAGCAAGAAATAAAAACTAACGGTTGGCGTCCCCTCCACTTCGGGTTGCTCCTCCTGGCACCCGGCCACCATTCGATGGCCATCGATGCAAAATGCGCGAAGAAAGGAGCCCAAGAAACCGAGCGAATGAAATGGCTACCATCCGCTGCACGGTGCCGGGGCAAAACTTTCGCTTCGCAGTAATGTGCGGTCGTTATTTTTGTGGCATTTGACGCATTCCGACCGACCAGCGCCATCAATTGGGGAAGTGCACCACTCGCAATAGACCGATGAAATTGTTCGTTCGCCGCAGAGTGTTTCGACTGGCCCGTCCCGGCCCGTCCATCGAAGGCGCGCCGGGAGCATAAAAGTGGGCCACCAGTCACGCAAACGTTACGGCTGGCTGGCTGGCTGCTTCACAATGGCGTTTCTATTGCTTAATGGCCCGCGAAAGGAGGAGGATGCGAACCACGCTAAAGCGAAACATGTGTTTTATCACACCACAGCGAAGGTAATGAGCGGTAAGGCCAGCGCATCGGTTTTGAAAATGGGTGCAGCTTCCCACGTCAAGCGGATTGCAGCAATGCAGGCGCTTCCGAAGGGCGAACCAACCGGCAAACGCACGCTTTTCGCGTGATTCACGCAAACGTCGTACGAGAAACCGGATGTCGGTCACGGACGGTGAAAGAGAGAGAGAGAGAGAGAGAGAGACGGAGAGAGCGAGAATGATAAAGAGACAGAGATAAAGGAGAAGGATTTGCCATAATTTATTGCCCAGTGGAAATGAAATAAAAGTAAAGCCAAAGCGCTGCTTTCAAATACAAACTTCGGCATGGGCCATGGGAACGGGGCGAAATAAGCGGCAAGTGGGCCGGAAGTTGGCGAAATAAGCGGCAAGAATTACGATAGGATTTATTTCCGGGCTTTTTGTTCGTTTTGCTTCCTTCACCCATCAGCCCCGTCAGGGTGGGATCGAATTTTTTTTTTCCATTGCACTTCGATCGCGATACCAATTTTGTTGGCGCATTACGCGTGTTATTCTTATCAGCATCACGCCATCACGCTGAAGGGCCGCACTCTCCACCCGCGTGCTATGCTAAGCATTATTTATAGTGCCGATGACGACCGGTCGGTAGCTTTTGAAAACTCGCCCCAAATGGCTAATTGAAAATATCCTTACGGGGCTCACAGTGACGGGCGGGCTGGCTGCCGGCGGGGTCGCGGTATGAAGAAAGAAAACTTAAAGCGCTCGCGTTATTATTTCCGGTCTTCCGCCACAGATTCCCGAGAACCCGGTTCGGGCTTTTTCGGGTAAATTGGGCCCTCGAAAACTTTTCCCCCGATTGGCCGGCCTCGGGAACATTTATGAAAAAGCACTAACGAGACGAGACGCAGGCAGGCAGGCAGGCAGGCATGGAGTTGCCGTGGCCGTGGGTTTGTTCGCGAAAGTAATCGCCGAAACACGGTGAGACGGACACGCCGACCCCGGGGGACATTAATTGGGGCCATGTTTTCCCTCCCGTGTTTGGTTTGGTGTGGACCCCGCATTTTCCGGGCTCATTCGATGTTCGATGCGGAACAACATCGGTTGTTGTCCGTGCGATCAGTCCCGCTGGCATTCGTCGTCGTGCGAAAAAGTTGCCAATTTTCCGACCGCTTTTCCGGTGGTCGCAGTTTAATGCAATATGGCAACTTTTTGGTTTGGGCGAAAAAGGCGTCACAAGAAGAGCGCCAAAAGAAAACGCGGCATTTAACCAACCTATCGGCACGTGATGGGGGATTGTTACTTTTTCTATTAAAATTATGGCAAAGTTTCTCCGTCGCTACCGCCGGGTGTACGCCTGAGAGTGCGGGCCGAACCGGGGGCTGGCGTTTTTCTTTTCGGGTCGTAAGTTTGAAGTCTCAAGCGGAGGCATTCATGCGGCATAAGAACCAAATAAGTACCCGACAGTGATGGGACGAGCGAGAGAGGTTCATTGGTTGAGTTACCTCAAGAGATGATGGTATTTATGTTGAATGGTGAACGAGGGATTGTGAATGTTGAAACACAGCACGTAGTGTGGCTCTCCTTTGTAAGGCTCAGCAGTTGACTCATACGGACGGTTAGCTTGTTAATGAAAAGGTTGCACTGAAAATGCTTGAAGAGCTTCTTAAGATTCACGGCTCCAGCTCGAGGGGGCTCTTTGTGGAGCATGGACACCCGAACGCAAGGCGGAATCCTTTCGCTGGCGTCCGCTTTTCACAGTTATTGAAACACCCATTCTAGGAGCACTTGCTTACATAATCAATGGGCCTCACTCATCCCCAACTGCCCTGGGACCTTTCCAGGAAAAAACCGCTTGCCGTTAGCTGGCAACAACAGTTAAAGGTTTTGTCGAACGACTCGTTTGTGTGTGTTGTGCCCATCGATAGAAGCGCTCCTGCGTCATGTAAATCGGGAACCATTACAAGCGAGCGAGGGATGGCTTTGCGCACCCCATTAGGGAGCAATCAAGTCAAGGTTTTATTCCTTCGCCACTTGTTTTTTTCCCTCTTGCTTCTACTTGCCCTGCATGGTGAATCTCGCTTTATCCCCACAATCGGTGCGCTTCGCGATCGACGGTCCTTGTTCTTCGTTCGCCCCGGCCCGGTAGCTTCCGCTTGCCGCCACCGTCATCATCAGTGTCATTTATCTCGCAGACAATCACAGTTCTGTCGGCGGGCGTCGCGACGGCTCCCCGAGGATTATGGCGACGACGACGAGGACGACCGACCTAACCGATGTATCGATCTGCGTACGGATGGCAGTGTGGTGAAAATGTACTACCTTCCGCGTACTTGCCGACGCCAAACGACCCAACGTTCGCTTCTAATCTACTCCGGGGAATTGCGTCGTCCGCGGGTGCCGCCAGGATCGGCCGCTGTATCCTGGATCAAGCAAGGTCCTCAGGGAGGCTTGCGAACCATGAACTATACGCCGGAGTGGTGGTGGTTTTGTGACACGTATTGCCCCCCAGCCGATCGATGAAAATGATATTTTTCGACTTTGATTCGAGTTTCGGTGACTTTCGGAGGATGGCGACTCGCGTACGATGTACTCTATATTTGGTTCGTTACAGCAAAGATAGATGTCCCTTAGAGTGGGAGAACGAAAGAGATTCAAGTTCCGTTTTCCAACTTTCGGCATTCAGATGAGTTAGGCGACCCGAAATCTACAGTACCGTGCGTCGTCTCTCGGTTCATATTGTAGCCGAGCGTGGGTTCTACGCCCAAATCGGGAGCATCCCTTTTTCCAGATGAACTAATGCCGCGGCCCGTGGCCCAAATCTCTGATGCCCGAAACAACGCGAACAATCGGTCGCGAAACAATGGTTCCAGGAGCTGTCAGCCACAACCGGGTCTCGCTGGATGGCTCGCTGGACCTCGCACGGCCTCGGGCTGGTGAAATATGTTTTTAATAACAAGCTTCTCGCATGATTGATTTATGCTCCGACAGAGGGAAGCTCATAACCGCCACTCAACGACGGTGGCGACGACGGCGTCGGGCATCGATTTGTTCACTTCACTTTCTTTCCTTTCGTTCGCTCTCTGGTGGCCCCCGTCGGCATCGGCGGCCTTTCCCCTGCTTTTCCTATTTATGAACGCCCTCGAGCCCTTATCGTCGTCCTATCCCGGGTGTGTGTATGCGTGCTCTCGGGCGGCAATTATTCCGTCAATATTACGTGCAGCCATCCGGCAGCGATTTGTTGCGCGCGTGGCCAGGAAGAGGTCGGGCGTTCACGGGTAGCTAGGGTTCTTTTTATTTTCCCGATGGCGGGCGGCTTTGTTTTGTGGCCCCCTTTTTTAATGATCCATCCAAGCGGCGAGGATGCTATCCGGCGTGCCAGCATCACTGGCCCAGTCGGACCCCGATGGGAGAAGCGATTTCTATGCCGCTTTTGAAATAGTGCTTCACTCGATGGCGTAATGAGTGGAGGTTTTGTTTCGCTTTGTTCGTGTTGGTGATTTTTCTGTAAGATTGATGCACTTTGTAGCGAATACACGGCACCTTAACGGTCCCTCGAATGTGGTTCGAACCCAGGCCAGCTGCTCTGACAGCGAAGAGCGTTACCGACTACTCTATCAGTGGAGGTATATTTTATATATATTATTTTACATATATTTTAGTGAAAGCAATAACGACAACCTCAATCAAACTGAAAATTCAAGCTAAGGTTGATGTTGAATTGTGAATTTTTGAATATTTGAACATTTGTTTTCGGAGGATTACATCGTAACATTCTTTCAGCATAAAAAGTATGTCTGGTATAAGAGCCTTACGTTTGTACCGAAAACAATTATGGTAACATTCTTGAAAGAAGCTTAGAGAAGAAAGAAGCCACCTTGTACAAAAAGTTCCCGGAATGATTGCCGAGTGGCGTTCCTAGCACCCGACGCTTCTAGAATTTTCTTTTCTGTTGCTCAACTGTCTCTGATACTCCCACAACAATTTGGCGTCATTTCATCGTTAGTTGTGAAAAGAGCGTCGAGTTAAGTACATGTGTTTCCGAGAGTGTTGGCGATTGTTGGGAATTCTAAGAATGGATTTGAATGAACAGCAACGAGTAGCTTTATGTCAACAGCGATTTCAACGGTTCGCCAACCTTGTGCCTTAGGCAAGTGTTTCCGCAAAATAAAAAAATAGCCAAACCGAGACCACGTCGTTTCCAGTCGAAAAAGAAGGCAATTGGTCACGGTTTTCATGGATTCCCACGGTGTGGTGCATAGTGAATTCTCGACAGAATGTACGACGGCCAATAAGGAGTGTTTTGCGATGTTTCGTTAGCCAATTAATTCTTTTCCTTTTGTAGCTTATTCGTTTTGTAACTTAATACTTTTTGTAGCCTATTCTCGACTATTTCGCCTATTCTTGACTATCGACGCTGGTTATTGAGTACTCGTTGTTGAGTTGTTGTAACTTCGTATTTATTGAGGAAACGAGCACTTAACGGGTGTAGGCACATGTAGTCTTTTTGTATTCTCCGTTGCGACTGTCTCATGGTTTGTACGCTTCACTAACAGACCACCTGTCAAAACCACCGTTGTCGGTATGCCACGCCACGTTGCCGCCTTCCATTCCTTATAGTGTAAAAAGCTTTTCGAGGAACCAACTGTATTATTGATACCTTAAGCTATTGGTGACCGATTAACCTATTGTGGCGCATTAAGCCTTAACTTAAAACATGACGAATTACTTACCTCAAGAAGTTGGTTAAAAACTTAACTGTTGTATTCAAACTCAAAAACCAAAATAAGATTTTTGAAATTAAAGAATCTCCAATCTCCAAATTAAAGAATCTCCAAAGAAATGAAAGAATCTCCAAATTATTTTTGAATCTCCAATTTAAAGACTTCGGTCCGGTGATAGTTTCACGTTGCGTGTCTCACCATAACCGCCGTCGAACGGTTCCTTGATTGCCTTCTTCCAACGTGATCTCCCTTGATCGATGTACGGCCTCGGTTAAGGCTCTTACCAGACACACCCGTTCGGTTCGCTCGCGTAGCTGTCTCCTTAGTGAATCATCCTTTGTCTTAGGTCCGAGACCGAGGCACATCCTTCGAAGCTGGAGCCTCACGGAGCCGGTGTGGCCGGTGCATCTCCGTGCTGCTGGCCGTCGTGTCGTGTAATGAACGAGTGGCGTGACCGTCGGACGGTTCAGACTCCTTTTGCCAAATACACCGGCCAGCAGAGCAACCTCGAACGGTTCGATTCGGTGTGCTTTGAGGTCCCGTCCCGAGCGCTCTCAAGATGGCGCAGAGCCGACGCGGCAGAACAGAATGAGAAAATAATATGAATTTTAATATCTTAACTCACGACGGCACGGCACCGGAGACGCCCATCGCCCGCCTCGGCGTCCACTCTGTCGCTAAAGTTTTCGGCCGTCGTGCAGCGGTGGACGCCATTGGCAGCACGTAGTTCCGCCCCGCCGGACGCCGTTGGGCGTCGGGAAAGTTTCATTTCTTTTTAAAATAAATAGTTCCACTCCACACTATCCGCCGGCCACTGCCGATGACGGGTGGACCATCGCGGTGCAGCGGGGAGGTCGGTGGCTGGCGGGCTAGTGGCTAGTGGAATATAATAAAAATATTTTATTCATGGGACAAGCGAGCGAGAATATACATTATTTCTGCTTCGTACATCCGCGACCGAAGGCCGCCGCCGTCGCCAAGAAGTAGTGAGGCTCCGATCGACGACGCCCGCAGACGGTGGCGGTGTTGCTGACGAAGGCGCCCGAAAGGATTGGATGGGTCCGAAGAAAATTTAGCGATCCGGAAAGAAGAAACTCGCCACTTTCTTCAGCGCACGGCCAAAAGCCGAGTTGGCAACCTGTAACGGGCCCGGACCGGGCTGTGGGAGGACAAATTTTCCAAACCACTCTTTTCCCGGAAGGAAGTCATTCTTCCTTTCGGCCACGGCAGGGCCCGGCAGGAGGTCCGTAGATTCCGCAAGCAGGACCTCCGGTGGACGTAACCAGGCACGCATGGCACACCATGCTCGGTACGAGTTTGCCGTGGGGAATTTGCCACAAAAACTTCCCGGAAAGAGGGCGTCCGCCGTGGGAAAGTTGTCCCGCTGTTGAGCGGGTTTTCCCACGAGCGACAAATTAAATCGTCATCATTAGCAACTGGCACCGCTCATCGCGTGTATTTTTTTTCATTGGACACTCTGCCCGGAGTGGCCGTCTGGTGTCCCGGGTCGAGACTTCCGCTAGACGAAGGATCCCAATTTTCGGCGAGCTCCCCGGTGGGCGATAATTTGACCTGGCGGTGGGAATTTATGGTGAGCCAACCGTCATTAGTATGCAAAATGGTGGGCCACCGAAATTCTCCCACAATGCGCCCGCTGGAACCAGATTTTCCGTATCGGCTGCCACTTCTGAAGCGTCCAGAGCTGGAGTTGAGGAGGACACATACTAGTCAGCGGATCGATTGTTGGTGGTAATAAGGTTCAATTACGCGCTCTTCCTCCGCCTGCACGGGTACCTGCCCGGGGTTTCCGATTGGCAACTTTGTCGAATGCCAGGGCCGGGCGGCACTCCGAGTCAACAGGAAGTGGCGTAAATTGAGCCTCGAAAGTAATCTTCCTTTCACTAACGATTTGTGTATGAACACTCCCGTGGGTCGTGAAGAGCGGTTCAAAGGCACTTGAGGCACCCCTTATGGAGGGGTCCTGCCGGTTGCGGCCCTTGTCGCCCCGCCCCGGGGTGAGCGATATTGTAAAGTGAATACAAACACCACACGCACGCAAGTGGGTTGTTGAAGTGTTTCCGGTTTCCCCATCAACCGGGGTGGGGCTGGGGACCCTGCTCGGCACCGTCACACAAGACGCAGAGGGATTCGTAGTCCGCTCTCCAGCCCGTTTCTGAACAGCTGACGGAAGAACGTTATCGACATAAATTTTTGGTCCAACGACCTGAAGCGGCGGTGAAGAAAAAGAAAACCCGGTGGCGTAGCGGACTCGGCGGTGGTGGAAGGAATGTCGGGGTGTTTCGACACTTCCTGCTCTAGTCAGCCGATCTCGAAGAAGACACGGCCCGCAAACCGTGGCAAGACTTGAAGCAGAAAGCTGCGCGTAAGAAATCGTGGGAGCCGGAAGCCGGTTGCGGTCTGTGAAAATAATCCACCACACACATACGCAAACACAAGGACATATTCATCGACGACGATGCAGAACCGGGCCGGTTGGCCCACGGGTCCATGGGTGGTTAGAAAGGACGAGAAAGGGCACGCTAAATATCTTATTCATCAAAATGTTGACACATTTTTAATATGAAGATTTTTCATTCCGACATGTGTCTGCTCCGTTGGCGGTGGCCAGAAAGCACAGTGCAGGGTTGAAACTTTAGCACCAATTTTCGAGCTTCTATGTTGTGAATCGATTATTTAGTATAAGGCTGTTGGTATAGTTTGAGTCTTTGCGTTTACTTAGTGCTTTTCACAATATATTTAACCTCCAACTATTTTCGATGTTTACACACTTTCACGTTTTGGTTTTACTTTAATTTCTTTGTTTTCCTTATTCCTGTTGAGTATCTTTGTTCTACTTTCCGCGGTTCTTTATATTGCCAATGCCAAATTTACTACTGATTATGTCTTCATTCGTTTTTCGACTCTTTCAATTACCGATCGATAACGTATAACAAAATACAGGAAACTTTGACATCTAAGTACTTCAGTTCCTGTGATCATACCTGAGTCTTTTGAAAGTCCTGATAAGCTATAGACTCTTATAGTGGTTTTTATTGAAAGCATCCTAAAATTAAATCTAAAGCACAGATTTAACTGGGGCCACGTTTGAAACCAATCTCATTCCCATGACTGTGACGAGGCATCTCGCGCGAAAGATGGCAGCTGGCAGAGTTGGCATAGTTTCTCGCCTCAAGTGGCAATACTCGGTACCAGATCTGCGCCGGAGTTTCCGGATGGGGCCCCGGATGACGGATGGGTTTTCTCGGGAGCGGCCCATCCGGCACGGTGGCGGGTCTACCGTGGCCAAGTATCCGTCACCATTCGTCAAAAGCATGAAATACTCGAGCATTGTTTCCCACGAGTCGAGAGGTGGGCCAGAAATTGACACGCAACGCCCACAGCCTGGCCACACCAGCCATCGGCCACCAACGACCCGGGGAGACTGAGGGAAGAAATTACGTAAAACTTCGTCACCCCACGCGGCACCGGATGGCTTGTTCGCCGGGTTCTTCTTGGCGAACTCATAAAACCTCGATGCCAGAGGTGCTCCATCAAAAGGACAGGGGCTTGCCCGAGCCCTCGTCGGTGGTCGCCGCTGAAGCGTTACGGTTTGCAGTTTACGGCATGACGCATTCGTTGTATAATACAACATTAAGCTCGAGAGATGCGTTACGGCGTGCTTTACGCTTCCGGGCGGAGTTTATTGGGCCGGAAGTATCCTGCCGCGGGTTCATATTGCTCACCGCCCGGAGGTTGAGTACCTGAGTGGCTTGAGGCTTATAATTCGAAGCATGAGAGAAAGACAGAGCCGCTATGCTTCACACCTTGCTGAGCTTCAATTGAGAAGAGTAATGGGTACAATTTTTTAAACAGTCTCAGCTGGGCAGATCTGAAATTCACTGAAGCTACGGAGCACAGGCCCAGAGTGAAGGACCTGTTTCCAAATAGCCTGTTTCTTGATACTCAACAATACCAAATCAATTGCATAATACGATGATACAATGGAAGTTATGTTTCTTTCGGAACCTTGAAAATGCTTATGAAAATGCTTTTCGGTTGGCTGTTGGGACAAGACTAATTTTATTTCTAACAAATATCAGTTAACGGGTTGCTGTCCCTTGGCTCTGGTCTGCGAGCGTGGGAACTTGCCCTTGGTCTGGCCGTTGTTATTTGACGCCGCTCGTTGGTGTGGTTATGCTGTCGCGGCGCTTCCAGTCGGTGCCCGTGACGTTGCTGTCTGGAGCATAACCAAGCGGTGTTGAGCTGCTTACTGCTGACGGCCGTAAGTTGGATTGTTACTGAATGATTGGTATCTGGCGCAATGGGAATATGTAAGAATCATCATTAAATCATTTATAATTTATGTTCCAACTCATTGATACAATGTAGTTGATACAATAATAATTTTGAAGAAGCTACACGATAAATGTGCGTGAAACCAAAAGCAATTCAAAATTAAGGAAGAAAGAGAAATAAGAGATATTTAAAAACAAAATTGGATAGAAACAAGATTAAATAAATGTTGGAGATCAATGATGATTGGTTAAAGACTAGCACTTTAGAAGAAAAATCTACTCAAAACACTTTAAAAGCCCGAAGCACTCTTGTGTTGCCAATTATTGTTGGGCAATATTAGGTTATTTCATATGTTTAATGAGGTCACAACGTTAACATTCCTTTGGAAAAAGAACATTAAATTAAACGTTCAAACGATCACCGTATTTTTTTGTTCTACTGTTGCGTCTTTCCAATGCGGTCTTACACCGATCAAATTGTCCCCTCCCCACGGTCAGCCACCACCAGCTCCGCCCGTTGGTCCAATTATCCGAAAAGTGCACAACTCGTTATTGCTTCGTAAACAATTCCATCATCATCGTCGGAGGCCTTTTTTGTTAGTTTTCCGGTTTTCTTCGATTCACCCCGGGAACCCGGTACAGTAAAAAAAAAAGAAAACGGAAAAAGACCCTGGCATGTTCAGCAGCCGACAACTCGCCCGCAGTCGGGTCCTCGCGTCGCGCCGTTCGCCAGTTCGCCGTACGCGGAGAAAAACCATTACCTTCAGCCCCAGGGCCACGGGTTGCTCGGTTTGGTCGCGTTGCGAGTCGAGTCCCATCGGACCCCGGCTCCGGGATCGAGACGATGTGTTTCCGCTTTCCGCCCCAATTACGAGCCCCACCCCCCAACACCAACCCCGGGTTGGCATTTGCTGTCCTCACACATGGTTTTTGAGTACGTTCGGTTTTTTGTTGGTCCCAAACCAAAAAAAAAAAAAAGGGCAAGTGGATTCCGATTTGCCATTGGGGCGAGCTTGAGAGCTTCCGATTGTGCCGGGGAAAGTTCCGGTGGGCTGCCCGAAAAGAAACGGAAGCAGCAGAAGCCGAGCAGCCAAATTTGCCGACTCGGGAAAAAATCCCCAAATTTGCACATTTCAATTGCGAGCGCCGGAGACCCGAGCGGGAGCGCCCGGCTCCGAATCGAACAAACGGAAAATAATCAGAGACACATGCAATCCGGGTGAGAGGTTATCTGTTGGCTCATAAATCTCCCCATTACGACGGCCAGACCGCTGCCACCGCCATCTTTGTCGTTGTCGTCGGCGATGGTGCGGAGCGAAAGCGAACCGAGCCATAGTCAGCGAGGCTGCCAAGTGGTGGCCCGTTTGCAAGTGAACAGGAGTTTACTTTCGCTAAAAGGACCGCCGCTATATGCGCATCGCCGGCATTATCTTCTTACCGGGCGCTTGTGTCGCCCCTCACCCGGATTTGGCTGAAAAATGGAAGATAAAAATGGAACTTGACTTTTCTGAAAACGGCCCCGGAAAAGGGGCTTGAAAATTCGAAAAGGATTATGATGATTAACCCGCACCACGAGCCAGCACGCATCGTACGCACCGCGCGTTTTTTGTGTGTTCATTTTCCGGGCGGTGCGCATAACAAACCCATTTTTCTCTCTTTATTCCACGCACATAACCGTTTCTCGGCAGTGTCTCTCGGGCGGCCGCAAGTGTGAGGAATTAAACCGTTCCGAGAACGAATTCTCGGGCCCCCTCCATCGAAGGTATGGGGGGTCGTTTAATTTTTTATGCAACCCCCCCCCCCCTTGGCGTTCGATCTCGTGTAAGATTAGCCCAAGCATCCGAGCATCGTCGTCATCGTCAGCCACTCGTGATCGAGACTCGTTCGGCCCGAGTGGCGTATTATCATTTTAATCAACGGTGACGCTACGGCGTGCAAGCATTTGGATCAAATTGAGCGCGCCCCGATGCCTGGGGGGGGGCTGCCGAGCCAGGCCCAACTCCGGAAATCCGCTTCGCCACATAATCATTATTAAATATGGAGGCGCCTGGTGGCGCACTCCGTTCCGAGTGCGTTTGGCGTGAAAATTTCATTACTGCCGATGCCGTCAAAACCGACGGCCGTCGGTTGGGTTATCTGTTTTCATCTCATCGTAAAGAAAATGAAGAAGATGGGAACGAAGGACGAAGCATAAAGAACAAATCCAGCTGGAGTTTTGGAGCGGTGGCGCACGCGTCTTACAGGACACCTTCACCACGCGGCCCACCACGATGACATACGTTCTGGTGGGCGAGTGGGCAATATAAAGGAGCCACACACTCTTGCACACTCGTGGACCTGATGGTTGGCAATATAACGCCTATTATTATTTATATTATACAGCGCGGCCCCTCAACAACAACAACGCAGCGGCGGGAGCATAAAGCCCAGCAGAACAAAAGCTCCAGATGTTCTGGAGATGTCAACCTAGTGGGTGGCGGGTGGGAATAAAAACTCCCACGCACACACGCCCACACCGACAGGGGCACTGAATCGAGCGGTGATGAGGTCCCGAGCTCGGTTTTTGGTTCCGACGTGCTGCATAATGTTATGAAAATTTATGCTACAATAAATGTGTGTGCCGAAGATCCGCGGCCTCGGCTCCTCGCTGGATGGCCTGGTACCTGCTTATCAGCGTCACTCCAGCCTGGTGCTGGCTGGCGCTGCTTGCTTCACGTTCGCTGCGGATTATCATCACCAACCAACAACTCGTCTCGTTGTGGTCGTCTTGCGGGCACCTCTGCGTGGATGTGTCTGTGGAAAGTGGAACACGCTCAGTCTAATGAAGGTACGGCACGACACCTTTCGGACAGGTTTCGGAAAAACACGCCACGCCAACAGCTGGGCTGTGGAGGAATTTTCGCGAGTCCACTGGCCGTCGGGCCGATTTTCTTCGCCGTCCGTTTCCGGTTATCGATGGACGGTTCCTGCGGGAAGACAGTGTGCCTCTGACCCCGTTGGGCGCCCTCGGTTCTGTCGGTGCTCGGAAAGGGGCCGCCCCAAAGTAATGGCGCACGTGAATGTCGTTAATTTATTTGATTTATGATATTCACGGCCCCCACGGCACGGAGCCCGGACAGGAGCCCCGTAGGGTCCCGTTCGACTCGATCCTCAGGGTAAGGCAAGTGTATCATCATCCCGTCGTTCGCGTTGATGCTACACACTGTCATGTCGACCCCTTCATCATCGTGCGACCCTCAAAGAGCATAGGCGAAGCATATTTTCGGTGGCCGGTTTTTCCGGTGGCCCATTTCGGCCCTGTACGCCACACCGACAAGGGCAAGACATTAGCCGGCGGTTCTTCGGGCATCGTTTCACGTTCCACCAATAAACGAGATCATTATGCAAAATGAGGCCGCCCATTCGGGAGACAATTCGCACGTTGTCAGTTGCTCTTCCGCCAGTTCTTTTCTCACCACTCGCGCACTGTGTTTACTCCTTTTCTCGGTGGCTGAGTTTTATTTCTTCTCGCTTGCTGGAGTGCAAAAACGGAGCAACACGAAACCGGAGGCCCAGGCCGGTGTTCCGGGGCCACGCATAAAAAGGCCACCGCCCAAAGATTTACCGTCCACGATAAAGAAATTAAAAGAGCCGGCCACTCAACAACCCCTTCGCCGAACTGCCGCCCCCGGGGTGGTTGGGGGATGAGGGTTGGGTCGCTTCATTACACAAATGGATGCTGCGTCCTTTCATGCGCCACAGCATATTTTAAAGCTCCCGTCCCACGCCCACGTCGGGATGGCGGGTGAAAGAAGAACATAAAACATCAGCAACACAAAAACACACAGTGACAAACCGGGAGAAGAACTCACTCGAGGGTCATTTCTCACGCAGAAAAACACGGAGCAACAAAAAAAAAAGCAAACCCAAACGGAAGGCCACAAAATGAGGTTCACTTTTGTGAGGTTAAGTGTCGGGAAATTTTATTACGGTGCCCCTTACGGTGCGGTGCAGACGTAAGAACCACCGCCGCTCGCCCCGTGGAGTGCAATCGATAAAAAAGGACTGCGTGGTTGCCTTTCTAGCCGTCACAACGAGACCCTGCTGATGGTGAAGAAAAACCCTAAAACGGTGCCACATGAAACGGTGTGGAAACTGGAAGGAAAGACCCAAACGTTAATGGACACACACGGGGGCACATTCTCCCGTCGGTGAAAGAGCACTCGAACTTGAACGCTAATGGGTAAACCATGCATGCGACACCGATACAAGATATGCGGCCATTGTTTTCGCTCTGATTCGGTTCGGAGAATTTATGTGTCTATTTTGTCCCCACGTCCCCGGATTTATCACCCACGGAGCCCTGTTCGGTGACGCAGGATGCAGGATGATTTGCATCCCGGCGATCCCGCCTGGTTGATGTTAATGTTTGATTTCTTATCTTTTAACCGTGTTTTGGAAGGGAGCAAAATTCGAAGTTGTTTTATAGAGGTTCGCGCCCTCGGGGAAGGATATGCTATTAGAAGATTGTGATCAGTGTCCTTTGAGGGTTTTTTTTTTGCTTTTGCGGACGATCTTATAATTGCTCGTGTGATCATTTTATATTGTGATCCTATCATTTTGATTGCTTGCATCTTGGAGCTGTGATAATCGATTTGAAGTTATGGGGTTCTGATGTGATGATTATTTATATTACTTGATTGATGGGTAAAAAAATTAGAATTTTGCATTTCATTTATCATTCATCAATTATGTTAGATACAAGTTTCATAGCTCTTAAGCTCGATCAGTAACTACATTGCGGGAATAACGCTCTTGAACCGGTTTCAAACCGTTACATAACCAGTTCAGAACCGATTCAAAACCGTTTAAAGAAGAGCCTTTTCGATACTTGATACAAAACATGCACAACGTTACTGAACCGTTCTGTTCATAACCGTTACATAACCGTTTCAGAACCGATTAAGGACCGGTCCATAGTGGTCGCTAGATGAAGATAGAAGCAACGTATGTTTAGGGGAATTTTTTTTTCATTTTCTATCATCAGTTAACAAATAAATTAAATGGTTTCGTGCCAAGGATATTTCACTTACATTCATCGACTTCTGTTTCGCTTCGATACTCTTGAAAGTAGTGTGACTGCTTTCGAGAGCCGAAACATCGTCGTTCCTCTGTTAACACACGTCATTCACACAGCACACGAACTTTGAACGGGGTGTCGCATCAAGGCAAATCCGAAACGACACCCACGGAACGCAGGGCAACGCACAGACGCACGCGATTGGCACGTACTTTGTGCGGCAGTTCCCGCCAAACTTTCCGTTTGAATGGAACAATCAACGCCACACGCGCCCTCGCAACAAGGACTCGCACGCTGATGGTGTCGAGTTATTAGCGCTGCTGTCGTGTGCTGTCTTTCGTCAACTTGGGAAATCGTCCGCCAGTGGGCTGGCTGCGACTGTGATTAGTTGGCGTGCGTGATCGCCGAAGCAGCACAATGCGAAACATACTCACGGCCATAACTCACGTCTCTGCGCCCGGTCCCCAATTCGATTCGAACCGCCGACGGCCAATGATGAACGCTCGCCAGATAAACTCGATCACAAGTCGAGTCGTCGCGAAAGCAAGCGAAAATCCAAAAAAAAAGCCCGACACGTGACTGCCACAACAGGACTCGCTCGCGCTGACGATGATGGCGCTGCTGCTGCTGCTGCTGCTGATTTCCATGCTGCTGATTTCCAATCGCACCGCACCGTCACCGCCGACGGTTTTATGACGGAGGGTTTGCTGCAGTCACCCAACGCCAACCCGACCCGCCCGACCGCCCATGACGCGGCGAAATGGCTGCGAATTATTCCGTTCAGTTGGTTTTAGTGTGAGATTATAATTATACACGAAGATTAGACCCGGGGCGGGACTCGCGAAAGGAGCTCTGTCAAGGCAGCTCTCGCGGTTGACAACAACGACGCCACAAGCCCCACACACACAACTCGAGCACAACAACATAAACACACACCCGCACGCCGTCGGGAGGGTTGGAGTGCAAGGCTTTGCAGTAATACTAATGAAATAATTAGAGCCCCGTGCCGCCGGAGGCAAACGTCGCCAACGTTGGCACACGGCTTTTACGATCCGATCCGAGTGCCGCTAATCACGTGATTTGAAAATAAATTGGAGAACTTATTTCCGTCCGCGCGAGACTTTTCGCCCCGTGCGAACCGGTTCAGCTGCCGCTTCCGGGCTCGGGACAATCCGGGGAAACCGTCCGCGCTCCGTTCGCGCTGATGAGCGGTTGTCAGCGTGATGATGGTCGGCGAAGTGACATTCGCGGCCCTCGCCGCAATAAATAACCCGCGTGAGGACCGGTGACTGTGCACCGGTCGGGGCCAGATAAGTGATTGCAAAGCCGGTGCTCGGTCGACGGGGGCGAATGCAATCCTCGCGGTGTCCTTCGGAGTCCTCCGCAAAGCATATGTGGCCCTCTCAGTCGGGCAGTCGGGTTGTAATGATTGAAATGAAATAAGCGCATTAATTCAGAGGCCGACCACGCACGGGCACGGGGACGGTGCGACTTCACTTCATTAGGTTTGAATAATTGACTTTTGCTGTAAATTGTGCTCATTACTTATTTACTCGCATGCGCTAGCTTCGGGTTAGACGCGCGAGTTGCATTAATTATGGGTGCCCGGGATTTTTCCCGGGAAAAAGGGGCAATCAATTGCTGGTTGCGAGACGGTGCGTGGTGCGGGCTGGATAAACCTTCTATTTGTCCTCCTAATGGATGACAATGGGCAGCTGTGGTTGAGGCACTCAATTATCCATATCATCGATGCAAAGCTATGTCACCGAGCGGCCCGCTAATGTTTTGTGTGGCGAGCGAAGATTGATTGATTCCTTCTACCACTTCCGGTTCGCGTGCACTGTGGTTGGTAGTGGCTACTGCTGGCAACATAATAGCGCAATGCAACATTGAAACGAGTTTCGTTTAATAACATATCCTGTCGGCCGTAATGGGTAGTGGCGATAGGTAAACTTTCCAGCAGACCAAAGTTGACGGTTAAATGGTTGCTTGGAAGGGACTAAAATAGGCACAGCAATGTTGACAATGTTGCCTGTTGCGGTTGACCTACTTGGGATTTGTTACCCTGACCGCACTTGATGATATTTTTGTAGGCAAAAGCGACTGACAAGCACGAAGTGAAGTTTGAACCGGCTGTTTATCCCTTGGTCTGGCTACTATCAGCTGCTATGTCACTTGAGAAAAGAGCTTAATTCTTATACAGTATTTAAAAAAAAATCCTGGTGACTGTTGTGGCTATTCTATTTGCTTGGTAGCTACCGGTACTTACTGCATTCCCCTAACAAAAGTTCACGTCACACTTAAACCACCCTATCACTCGAGCGCAAAGAATGGATAAGTAAAAACCATCCACAATGGTTTGATCAAATATTTTCTTTATTGAATTTCCTCCAAATTGCCGCGGTACTAATGAAATACGAAGAATTTAGAATTCCCGGCGAGCCGTTTCGTTGTGCGCTTTTCCCAAACAGTACGAGAAATGTGCTGTGGCTTCGCAAAAATTGCCCCCAACAACGAATTCAAAGGTCGATGGAATTCATTCGGGCATTCCTAAATGTTTAATCGGCCCACTCGAGTGGGACCCTCGTTTACTCGGCGGGGCTTCGTTCTCTCAGATTTCGATTCTTTTGCGCTAGTCCCAGAAAACATTACGCATTGCGATCGCATGGCGCGTTTCGCATCTTTTAATAATCATGTGCCGCCGCTCGCGAGTAAATTACCATTCCCCGGCCTAAGGCAGGCATCATATTGTTTTATCATTTATTTACAAACGAGTTTCCCGCGGTGCCACGAAGCACAACGGAAAAACTCCCAACGGCAGCGGCAGCAGCACGGAAAATCATCAACTTGACCACGGTGCGAACCATTTTCCGCACCGCAATTCACACCGCCCCCGGTGTTTCCGGGGGTTCGGTGCCACTTTTCGCTCTTCTCTTCCGCTTCCTCAAGGTGTGTGTTAAGAAACACGCAAACAACAAGCTAATATTGTGTTTTATTACATCAATTCGGTGGAAAGAAAATTCGCTCGCGTTCTGCGCTTCGCGTGGCGCGCGGCCCAATAAACTAACTCGGGGCGAATCTGGTTCTCTAATGAAATAAAGAATTTATTTTTTCATTCACTTCCGCCCACCCACCGTGGGGTAAGGATGCTGGGAAATCTGGTGGGAAACGCTGCTTTTCCCAACCGACGGCGCCACAAGGTAGCCGAATTTTTTTTTTCGTCAGGGAAACTGAGCCAGGAACAGAACTTCGCGAAGAGGGCTGAGGGCTGCAATCGAACAATGGCTTGAGAAGGGCCGGATGATGCGTGGTCGGCCTGAGTGCGGGTGTGTGCTGATAAGTGATAGCGAAAATATGGCGGGGGCCGGTGAATAAATCAAAACACTTGCCACCGAGTTGCCGGCCAGCCTAGGGCGCCAGGCCCAGCCCACCTCAACGAACTGACTCTCCATCCCCGCTGCATGGTGGCTGCGTACTAATACTGTTTCTTTGTCTGCGGGTGTGTGTTCATCTCGTTCACAGAATTTTCCCCGGAGCCAAGGCCCCGGCGGACCGACCGGAAATGGTCCGGCATCGCTAAATGTGGAAAAATCAACTCAACCTCCGGAGGTCCATGGTGAAGGCACGGACGAAAGGACCCTCTGGACCCCGAACGCGTGTGTGTTGGACTGAGACGTTGAAAGAAGTGCCGGCAGGCGGCACGTGGTGCGATTTTCTCCGCTCCTCCGGCACGTCGTTGGAAACGCGAAGCGAAACGAAGAGGAACTCTCGAAGGACCAGAACCTCTCCAGGCCCCCCCGTAGGCCCTCCCTCCGCAGCTGCCATTAATGATGAATGGGATGGGAATCGGGCCGCACACTCCCCTCCCGAGCCGTCAAAAGCCAAGCGGAACCGGCGCCCGGTTCCGGTTGTGAGCCTCTCACTCGCTCTGATATCCATCTCCGGCTCCATTTCCGGCTCCGGAACATCGTCTCGAAAGTGACCCCCCAGGACCCATGTGTGTGTTTTGGGTGTGTGCTGGCAGGATACCCGGACAGGAAATGAGTGGCAAACGGAATCGGAACTCGGCACTTCTCTGATCGACAGACTGTGGTCAACTTGAAAGAGTTTTCTTATCGCTTTCTGCCCTGCTTCCGGGGGCGCGTCGTATCGGATCTTGGTGTTGGTCCTATCCTGACCGTATCCTGTCAGTGCATGTGCACAGTAGGCGTGCCATCGATTGTTTCTTCGACAAGTGTCAAAATGGGCGACCAACGCCCTAATGTGGTTATTCGGATCCAGTAGCCATTGCATTTCAATCTTCGCTCGTATTCCATTCCGTTGCTTTCGTTTTGCTGTCCCTTTAACCTCCCCGGTTCTTCTCTGTGTTCCGTCCAGGTCCGAGCCAGCTTCGTACCGTGGGAAGTGCATCGGAGTGAAGTGTTGAAAAATTGCGCTGAAAATTGCTCCGGAAAAGCGCGCACCAAAGTGAAGCGGCTCCGTGGGGCGTGAAAATTAATAATAAATTGCCATTTCCCGTACCGGGCCAAACGGGGGGCCAAATCGGGAGCAAAATGTGCAAAGTTTCCCGAAAATTGTGAGGCGAAAGGAAGAGAAAGAAAGAAAATTCGTGCCGCGCGTGTGGTGAACGAGGCTGTGGGTGTTTGTGGGGAGCGGGAAAATGACGCGCCGTGTAACGATCGTGTACAGTCCGTCGGTCGGGCGGAGCCGTCCCGGTGGATCCCGCTGGGAGCCCGGTCCCGGTGCCCGGAGCATCGATGGCCACTTACACCCGCCGACGGCCACCGGCTCGCTCTGCCTCTCCTGTATGGCCACGTCATCGTCGGCGGCCACCGTGCGATTATCATCCTCATCAGCGACCTCGACCTCCTCCGCATCATCATCCTCATCAGCATCGTCATCGGTCGCATTTCACGCATCGTCACAGTCCTTTCCGTGCCAACGGTGCTGCTCGATATCCTCCATTTTAAAATCCCCGTCACCGTCACCGTCGTTGAGTGCCTCAGAAAATGCAGCGCAAATTGAAGATGCGCTTAATAACAACCACCACCAGCAACAAAATAATCACCAGCATTACCGGCAACAGCATCATCATCAACATCATCATCATCATCATTGGTGTGCAGAGTGCACATCCGGTCCGACGAAACGCTCGCCCACCAAGGAGGTTGCGGTCACCACGACGACGACGACGACGACGGCGACGACAACGGCCACGAAGGACATCGAACGGGGCGACAGGACCGGTGGCGTCGGCGGCGGCAGCAGCAACCAGCAGTCGTGGGCCATGTACCCGGTCGTCGGGCTAATTGCGGCCCTCTGCTATCTGAACGGCATCCACGGTGACTTCGTGCACGACGATGTGCCGGCCATCACGCTCAACAAGGACGTGCTCGGCCTCAGCCCGGTCGCCCAGGTGTTCCGCAACGACTTCTGGGGCACGCCGATGGCAGATCTCGGCAGCCATAAATCATACCGACCGCTGACCACGCTGACGTTTCGGTAAGTTTGATTAATTATTTCTGCCGGCGATCCGGCCTCGACCGTTGACGCGCGTCGAGCATCGCTCCCTGCCCGGGAAAACTTTAGAGGCCGCCACTGCCCCCGCACTCTTTAGTCGGAGTCCCCGACGAAAACGGGGGCAAGAAAGCAAAGAGGAGGAAAAAAAAATTGAAAACACTGGAAGGGATTCTCCCGAGGATTCCTCCTGGCGCGGCCCGAAAAAGGCGCAAAAGGCATCTGGTACGGGACGGAAAAGATCAAACGGTATTTCCGCTTTCGCTTTCAAAAAGGGCCCACGATGAGGAAGGTGTGCCTCCCGCTGAAACCCGGAGCGGAGACTCCTCTCTGGCGGCAGCAACAACAGCAGCAAGAAAAGGAAGGTCCCAACGCTGGTTTGACCTCGGGCGTCATTTATCAAACACTCTTGACACCGTCGCCATCGTCGGCATTTATGTCCCTGTTTTTTTTTTTTTTTGGCGCCCAACGAATACTCCGAGAGCCCGGGGTTGGGCCGGGAACGGATAGTTGCTTTGGAGTTTGTGACAATGTTTTGTTGTTTGCTAGTGTTTGCGGTGTTTTGTTTTGCTTCTTGCCCCGGTGCGCAGCGCAATCTTAAGCCAAATTGTTGTTTTGAAAATGGAGAAAAGGAAAGTTTTAATCGCTCAAAAGCCTTAGGTCACTAGGACGAGCGCAGTAGGATTTCACCGTGATGCCCGGCATTCTAAGGCGCAAAGGCAAGGTTTCGAGCAGTTTTTCGAGCACCATCTGCTGTCAGATGCAAGCTGAAAATTTATGGTCTCTGCGTCCCGGCAACAATTGCGCCGAAGTCCGAAACGGTAATTAAATAGAAACGTAATCAGCTAATGTCTGAACAGATTCTCTGAGTAATTCCAAGTCGTCGAAGCTCTATACAGAAAATAATTATTCGAGCGATTCGGTTAGTTTTAATAATCGATTAAGCAATCGATCCTCGAAGATCGATTGCAGTAAGGGTGGAAATAACACTAACCAGTACTGGATTTATTAACGACGAAATTTCAACTAGCAAAAAAAATAATTCTACTCGAAATATCTCCAAGATTGTACTCGAGAAGCGGAAGAAGGCAGAAGTAAAAGCTGATTTGTTCGGTTTAACGTAATTTAAAATTTAAACAATCTCAAACATTGTGTGATTTCTATTTTGTAAATATTAATCATATGTTCACATATCCCTGAAGAGTTGGTGCATGATTTCTAAATCAAGATGCAACCCGCACAGGACCTTCGAGATGTTTCCCTTAAAAATAACACAAACATTCCAATGAGGATAAAAGAGAACTCTTCGTTTAGGTGTCATGCTTCGCACCTCACCTAGAAAGAGTGATTGTACCAGTTCTCTACTAGCAAGCTTTTTAGGAGAATCCATGCTGTATTTATCAAACGATTGATTCTAAATGCTGCGGAGCTCTTTAATCTTGTTCAATCATTGCTATTAACACGATGGAAAGTGGGTAAATGATTGATTGCGTCGTTCGGTGTTTGACTCGCCCAATCGGCCATGACTCTCGACCAACATTAGATTTCTGATTGAACTTTGGCGATTATATGGCTCAATAATTGCTATGTTTTGTGTAGAATTTATAACAAATTTTTGATGAAACAAAGACACTGACCGAGTGCCCACTCGTATGAAATTTTCATTGCTGATAGTTGAGGCTGCAACTTGTGATCTATGCGTCGAGTAAATGTAAAGTTTACATACTCATCCGAGAGGCTCAACATTTATTAGCCATCATACTATTTTATTGAGCGTATGCGAACGCACGTGTTGAGTACGATGCAGCCGAACGATCGTCTGCTTGACTTCATCGTTAGGGCGTTGGTCTTCTTCCGGGAAATGATTGAAAACCAAGCGTATTGTTCGTATGGTTGGTTGAGAAATGGACAACATTCCTCACTGAATCAGGTCTCCATTCCATTGGTTGAACGATAACAACATCACCCGTCGCCGGTGTCTGGGCACTAGCTGTAAAGAGGGTTACGTGATCACAGCCCGACACAACCATATGCGGAGCCAATCATTCGCAAGCAGCGGGCGAATATCCTTGACAAATAAGTAAACATTTTTATGAACCATTTGACCATTTGCGTGTGCATCGAGCCTTCGGACAGGAATGTGTCCCGGGGAGTCCAACACGCACACACGCGCACGCACTCGACAGCCGGTTTTTCCGATGGGATTGGATCTGATTGCGGGACGCTCCGATTCCGACACTTTCTCGCTTCCGGCTCGCTGTGAGGAGTGCGCTTGCTTACCAAGTGCAAGGATAAGCGACGTTCCGTTCGCCACACACTTTTGCTCACTTCATCGATCGATCCGGTCCAACACTCTTCGGGTGTTTTAGCTCGGTGCTCGATAGTGTCGACATATGCAGTTCCTTTTGCCGCCAGAGCTTTGGGTATGCGAATTGCGAAAAGGTGCAGAAGCCGGCTGTGTTTGCGTGACGACGACGACGACGACGACGAAGCAGCTCGATGAAGGCACGTTCCGACCCGGACCCGACTGCGAAGTGGTTCTCCGGGTGTCCGGGTCGGTGAGCCTTTTACTGCCACATCGGAGAGCGTTCGGGCGGACGTGTCGGAGTGGGATGGGATAATAAGAAATGGGAAAAATGGCAGAGCATAATGTTTACCATAAATCCATCAGACCGGGGGTCCAAGCATCACGAACCTAACGAGGTCTCTGCATCGATAAAGGATGTCCTTTCGGGTGGGGTGGCCACCGTAATAGTTTCTTCGGATCGATACACGGCGAAAGCTAATTTCATTATTTTCATCAAACCGAAGAAAAAGCACAACTAATTTGGTGTGCTTATCACACACATAAATACACACATATGCAATGCTCTGTTCGTGACACGTTCGTTGTGGAGGACATTGGAAAAAATAGGAAATTAATTAGAACAAAGCTTGCTGGCTCGGTTTGAAAACTTTCTTGCCTGCCGGGCGTGGGCCGAGAGTGAGTGCCAAATCCAATAAGCTCACACCGGAAAAGCCTCGTTGGCCACAAACTCTCGCCGCTCGAATTTAATTACAGCATACCGGCACCGGGAGACCGTCGCCGAGGAGATTAAGCACGAAGGGCTGCACGGGTATGGCTGGTAATTGGATTATGAGTTTTGGGGGCTCGGAGCTTAATAAAAGAACTATTACTTTCATCAAATTCGGCAAAGCGTCCGATGGCCTGTTCCGAAGCGGTGCAGCACTGGCAACAGCCGCGGTGTAGATCATTAAAACAGTACCCTTCCGGGGCGTTCAAAGGACACCGTGAGGTTAGACACGGCTCGATCTTATTTCACTCCCCCTATAAGATTGGAGTTCTCCCTGAGGCAAGTGAAAGAATGTGAGTGAACGCAGGATCTCGAGGGACCTTTAAGGTGGGACTTCATAAACCTAGCGTACGTGCGAGTCTGCCGCGGGTTGGTTTAATTACCTGGAAGCAGACCGACCGTCCGGATCTCGGAAAACCGGGCAGCCCATTTTCCGGACGGGCAGGGGTTTTCTCAGAGTTTGGGGCCCTGAACTCGCCATGGGCGCCATGTCACTTCTGCTGTGACAATGGACTGGGGCATCAAACGATTCGCTCGCCGAAAAAAGGACACCCACACTGACGTGTCCAGACAGGACACTCCCCTTTAACGGCTGTGCTACGGCCTTTTTACCTCTCGCTCGGAGTGGTTTGTTTGAAATTTGCGCATAATTTATAAATATGCATGAAAGAGCACCAACAGTGTCTCGTATTTCGGCGGGATTTTTGGTCGACAAGGACGAGTGGCCCGGCGGGGGGGCGGGGGCGTCCGAAAGCTCTGCGCGCTGCAATTGCGTGCGGGTGAATATTAATGCCACTTTTCGCCGGCCGGCCACAGTGGGGCGACCGAAATTATGCGAAAAGGTGCGATGCCATGCACGCGGCCCACCGCCGATTTATGCTGCCGAATGCGGAAAGTGAAAACCGAGGCGATATCAGAAATGGTGAATGGCTCGAAAAATTGGCCGCCATTCGTGGTGGGACTGTGTGTGGGTGTGTGCGGTGGAAAATTATGTTGAGAGTGCTGCGTGTGGTTTGGGTATCTGATTATGGGAGCCGGAACCTGCACTGGCGCGGGAAAGTAATTTATATTTTCGACATTTTGACATTCGCTGCGTTTGGAACCTCGAACCAAATGTGGTTCTCGCTATCATTAGGTGCATCGCAAAGTTCTGTCGTATTGGTGTGTTGATTTCAAGTGAAAGTTGCGATATTTTTCCGAATTATTGGTGGCAACTTAATTTAATTTTTATTTCAACTTTCCTTCATTAAGGCAATTGGCGATATATTCAACATTTTTCACAACACAAACATAATAAGCAAAAAGTCTAAAGTTTGGCTAAATGGGTTTTGTTTGAATTATTTTTATGTTCCACCGGAATTAGTCCAGGAGCAAGTTAGTTTCCTGTTCAAAAATGTTCTATAAAGCAGCGTTGGGATGTTGAGAAACAACATTGTTAAGAAATAATAATCTGCTTTTTAATGCACTTTAACATTCGCTTCGATTGGAATATTCAAACAGTAAATTTCATTTAACGCACGTTTTATGGATGTCTCACTAACTTCCACAGCGACAGAGCTCATTTTTGTCGAATTTATGTTAGGTGTTTCCACTTTTAGAAGCTAGGGCAAAGAAGGATTTCTATCCTAAAAGCATTTTTGGCGATTCGTATGTGTATAGGCGTCGATTAAATTTCAAATCATCGAGTTGAAATGTATTTAAAACCACCGATTTCTGCAAACCTTATAGTTATTCAACGTCCAGCGATAATGATAGCTCCCTGTGGTTGAGAACTTTATGGCAACTCGTCGTGGAAACTGATTCAGCTTCCGTCGAATTTTATTATTCGTCATTTCAAAGGAATAAAACAGTTCCGGGAAATAAAAGCCCGAGATTTGAAGCCGGGCCGTGGAATGAACCCATCGCAAAGCCGTCACTCGGAAGCACCGAGGGTTTCGGGTGGAGGTAATTATTTAATCCCTCAACTCCAGCAGCCCTTTACTGCTGGCGGCTGACTCTTAATTACATTCATCAAATCATCGGTTGATAAATGTCAATAAAAATGGGGCCTACCAACTGTGGTCCTCTCAGTGACCATAACGTCTCTCTCGCGCTCGACAGTAGCGCTGACCTCAGACCTCTTATTTTATGGTCAGGACGAAACCCCTTTTTACGAACTTCCTCTTTCTCTCTCTCGTGGGGATGTCTGGCAAGGGTGCTGTCGAGAAGTGAACCACTCAATAAAACCTGCCCCATACAAACAGCTTTTAAGGAGTGAGCAAGGAAGAAAAAAACACGAGGTCCGGTTTAAGGGGGGGGCGGGCGATGCAGTAGGAGAGCCCCTAAAGTGGCGCGCCCCTAGCGGCGAGAGCAATGAAAGTGTCCATATTTATGTCATCCCGTTCGCTTATTGATGGCCTCGTTTAAGAGGCTGATCCCCGATGGCGATCACTTGGGGAAGGACCTCTCGCACACGCGGGTCCGCGCGGGTGCGTTTGGTGCCTCGAGCGCTGCAATTTCTGGCCAGTTTTAAGGGTTGCTTTTATGCTTTTGCGCACCCGCTCTCTCTCTCGTGCTCCCTCGCATCGAGGCTTGATGTGTTCGGCCCGCAGTGCCCGGATGTGCCCCGATGATCGATCGAAAATCGATCCACGTGCCATTCCCGGGCCCGCACCACGTCCTGCTGGCGTCCCGGGGGTGGCCATCACCTGCTCGCCTGCTCGTTACCGGAAATGGGTTTTCTCCGACGCTCCTTGCGAAGCACATCCTGATCCGGGTCGTCTATCGGGCCCGGGTGATGTATCGGTTGTTGGATCGGCTTTTCCGGTCTTCCCGGTCAGCCCTGCGTTGACGCGGCTCCCGAAGGGGTTTCCCCGGGCCCTGCGTTCGTGTGCCCGTGCGTATGTGTGTGATGATTTATTGAAGGCATTTGAAATTCTAATGTAAATTGAAAATCTGTCCCCGTTATTTCATTCTTTGGCTTTCGGCCGGCCGACCGAACGTTAGGAGCGCGCAGTGGCGCAGTGTGTCGTAAGATCCGCACTAACCGGTTGATGGTGTGTTGCTGATCCCGAGTCCTCCTGGGACGGAGCCACGGATACGGACCCGTCCCACATATCTTTGTTCTAAGCCTGGGCCGGCCCTGGCGTTGGCATCATTTTTATGTCCCCCGACTCGGCGATCGGACTCTGACACCCCGCACTCCGGGGCTCCCTGTGCCGCAGAATGCAATTTTCCACGAGCTTAATAATGCTCTCAAGATGATACTATTACGGACAGCTTAATGCTGTTACCAGCTGCAGCGAATGCCCGGTGAAGCGGAGCGGAACTTCAGCACGGGACCCCCCGCCGCCCGGACTGCTAAGCCATCGGGCACTGCAGAACTGCAACCACTGGGTTCGCCGACATATCGACTGTCAACCCGCAGTGCCGCAGAGCCATAGCCCCCGGGGTGGCCCGGCGGAGTTCGGCTTCGAATGCTGCTCGTCTTCAGAAACTTTCGACGCCAAAGTTCCGGGAATGGCCCCGGTGAAGAGATAGCGAGCGAGAGCGAGAAATGAATACCGATTCGATTACTTGATGATTCCTGGGGTTTGGTCCCCTTCGGTCCCCGCCCGGACCGATCCTTCCCGGATGGTAGGAAGTTTTGGGAAGTACCATCGTTGCGCTAGGGGAGACCGACTCGAACGACGACGACGACGACGACATGGCATTGATTATTATGGGTTTGTTTCGGTGCGATGGGTTTTTTGTGCCCGCCCCGACGAGAACGACATCAAAACACGAAACGGAGTCGGACGGTCGGACTCACCAGGGGAACCGCCATGATGGGCACCGGTACCGACCCCGGGTATCGAAGGTATCGCGCCCCGGGGCCCGGTCGGTGAATTGTCAAATAAAAACCCGGGTTTCCATTTGGATCATTTGCATACCGGGGAACCCTGGACCAGGAAGGCGTCTTTGGCTCGGGCTCGGGTGGCCCGTCGGGGACTGTTATGGGAATTCGATTTCTGCTTTTATGCCCCGGCCAGAGGGGTCCGGATTTGATGATACTTCAGCGATAGTAACCGGAACTCGGAGCGTTCATAAAACTAGTGTGTGTCTGCGGGGCGGCATTCGGTAAGTTTCCGGAGACTAGATAGAAAATGAGAGTATGAAATGATGGGATTGGCGCGGCTCGATTTCGATTCCGAATCGAACAACCCCTTGCCCGTTGGTTGAGTGTTTTAAAATGTCGTTCCGCGTGCTCCATTCCACGGAACTTGCCTCATTCATGGTTCGTTTCGTCCTCGATTCGAGCGCACTCGAAGCACATCCTGCACAATGCTACCAACAAAAAAAAAAAAAAAAAGGTTCCGCAACTCCCGACCACGGGAGCAGCCCATAAACTTCCCGAAAGTGGGGCGAAGCAATAGATTTCCGCATCGAAACCGACCGACCGACCCACGAAACTCGGTCCAAACCATCATAAAGCGCCACGGAGCCATAAACTGGGATGGGTTGGGATTCACCGGCGAAAGATTTAAGCATTTCTTTTAAAAACTTCCCTTCGAACGCGAAGCGAAAAGTCAAGAGGGTAGCCGAGAGGGCCAGAGTGCACCACACGCCGCGCTGGGCTGGGCTAGGTGTGGGCCTGGCCCAGGACAGGCCGGGGCCAAAAACTTTCCCAATAAACTTTCGCGCAAAGGTAGTAAACAAACAATAATAAGCAGCACTTCCGGGGTTGATGAATCGCTTCGGTTTGCCGATGGATGTTTCTCTCTCTCTCTCTTTCACTGTCGCTGTCTCTCTTTCAATACTATGGTGAGTTCCGGTGATTGCCACCAAATTGCACCGAAAGCCCGGGGCGGATCGTCGTTCACCGACGCTCGTCAGTCTCGAGGTCTCGCTTCCGAACGGACGGACGAACGATTGCCACACAGTTTGGACGTAAACATTGTCAACTAAATCAACAAGGCAACAAGGCGGTCGGTGGTAGTGCCACCGGAGGCACCAGACATAGTTGAACTTTGAAGTTAAACTAAGTTTATTTTATTTAATCTTCGTTCGCCTTGGTGGGACCGCGCACAGTCCCCGGGCGTTGTATCGCAGTGCTCCACTTCCGGGAGAGATCGATCTGTCGCGCAGGAACCAATTCATTAGATCCGGCTAGATCTGATAGATTGGCCTCTGCCGAGCGGTGGAGCGGTGGAAATTTATTTTCCATTACTTTTCATCACGGACTCAACATCACGGACCGCTTCCTGGATCCGAGCGATTCTTGCTATCAGTCCGGCGCGGTCCTGGTCGTTACATTCCGAAAGGGGTTTCCGGTGTGGGTTTTGGTTAGCTTTTGCGCTCCCTGTTTTTGTTCTTGGTCGAAGTTCCTATCCTATTCGTAATGGCGCGTGTGTCCTTTTGTACCGATCCGAGTGGCCCCGAAGGTTCGCGGAACCTAACTGTGTTGCCTTCCGGTACACTACTTGTCGCTGGCCAGTCCGATGATTTAGCACACAGTGATTGTCCCGTGGAATGGTGGTCCTTGCTGGTCGCGGTGCGATCCACTCGGGTCCGGGGTTGTGTTTAAGTTCCGGTTGCTAAGACCTTCCTCTCGCCCGGTCCACGGTTGCACGACTGCGTGTTTGCCTAGAATTTAGTTCGTTGCGATTATTTATTCTGTCATCCGTTGTTTGCCATTTTATTCCCGTCACATTTCTCCGCTCCTGGAGCATCCGTTTCGGCAGTTTGTTTGTTGACGGAGCGCTCCATCGCATCGCTGTTGGTTTCTCGGTTTCGGTGGTTAGTTGTGGATGTGCGGTACACTCTCCGGCTGTGTGTTGCAGAACTAAACACAGCCACGCTTTGAGACAATACGAGCACACGAGTTTTCCACCCGGCGGCCACGACGACGACGACGACGGTTACCTGTCGATCGAAAGGATGGCCTAACAAGGGAACGAACACTATCTTTCCGCGCGTCCCTTCTTTGTCCGTTGGGCCGTTTTCAAAACCGGCAAACATGATCTTTTGTGTGCGTTCTACGCGTGATTTGTGTGCGTTCGAGCTGTTCCGGTTTTCACTTAGCAAAGGCACTGCTTTTCTTTTTTTTTTTTCTGCACCGTCCGTAGCGGAGGAGATAGGAGCGAAGCGCACGGAACAATGGGAACACAGTTCCTTGTTGGCGCTCAATTCGGGGGGCACCAGACTCGGTTGAATCTGTGGCCCACCGGGCGCCTCCACCGCACGATGCCACGTGGACACGTGGAGCACCAGGCGTCTCCATCCCGTGCCGCGTATCGAAGCGAATAATTTATTTATCGCATTACCGCTGGCAGTAAAATTAGTCATTGCATGTCGGGGCGCAGTTTTGCGTCTTCGCGCACCACGCAAACGCGGAAAGAAACGCGCGTCCGCGGTTGGTTCGGTTCGTGAAGGCAATCTATGGACAGGCCCTACTATTGCGGACGTTGTGCAGTTTTGTTGTAATCGCCAGCGCGATAAGAAGCAGGACACAAGAAAAGGGCATTGAATTCAAGAAGCACACAAATTGTGCTTCTCCGTTCACAGTACAAATCACTACTCCCGTTACAGTCTCCCGTCGTCCCGTCCCGAAACACACGTCAAACCGTCGCACGTGACAAAGCTGCATCAATGTTTGGACGAACTTTCGACCAAACGTCCCAGACCGTCACCGACCAGGGGGTTCCGGTGCGCTTTTGTCACTGATTTATGGAGCGACGGTTTAGAATTAATTTGTCATAAAACAAATTAGAAGCGGGCGAACAGATTTATTGACAGGAACAGGCCCTCGTGTAGGGCACGGGCAGGCAGGGTTTCGGTACACCAAGCCCTCACGCTCGTAACTTTGTGTTGTCCGCGAGGAAGAAGAACAAAAAAAAAGAATAATCGATGGCGTTGGCGGTGGGAGCATAATTAATTGTTTATCGTTATAGATTGTTTTATCAATTTCGGGCGCGTTCCGTTGAGCGTAGCCACGAACGAAAGAGGTCCATACGGATTCGAGGTACTGGATGTGATGTTGCGTTTGGCAAGCACCTGATTGCGTGCTGGGGTAGCACAGGATTGGCACAAAGGCACAAAGTAACGACCGTTTGGTTATAGCTCACAATATTTTTATTTGTTCTATTAAATGTATGTAATTGCTTCTAATGCTCCCAATGGCGTTAGTCTAATGTTTCTTCTAATTTTCAAAGAAGCTCAAAACAATTGATCTTTTATTATGGACCAACCATTTTGGAATGAACTTGACCATCTTTGAACTCATAGATTTGTGATTCCTCCGATAGTTCAGCAAGTCTAGTGCAATTGACGCTCTTCGAGCATGAATTATTCGATTTGATTTATTATTGTTTTTCATGGAGCCAACCCATTGAAAGGTTTCTGGAACATTCCACACGTTACCTCTTTGTTGGTTTTTTGTTATTGTCGGACTTTGCAAAAATCTATTATTAATAATTAATATTGGTATTGTACTCAAAGCTCGATTGAATGTCAATATTTTTTAGTGTGACTTGTTAAATATAGATAGTAAAATTACGCGATATTGATTAACAATCACCGCAGATGCCTTGAACAGGGCACATTGTCAATATATAACTTACAAAAATTTCTCAACCTTTTCGGTCCCAGTTAGTATAAAGTAACACATTTTGGTGAACGCAAAACTGTAACCCTACATTGGTTACACTGTTGCCGTTGAAATAAAAATATCGACGCCGGGTGTCAAAAATAACGTAACGTTAAAGCGGACCTCAATTTTGGCCGCCGGCACGCAAATTCGGTTTAACTTTTTCGCATCGCGTTATCCCGAAAGTCAAACCCCTCCCACGGGGGCTCAAGTCGGCCGGAAAATATTCGCCCACCACCCATCCAAAAATAGACCCCCAAAATTGGATTGACGAAAACCGGGCGTCCTTTTTTGGCGACCGCTAACCACCAAAAAAAAAAAAAAGGGAACACAAAATTGTTCATCGAATTGTTTCACCGACCGATCCGGGACCCGGACGGGACCCGGGGTTCCCGGCACCAGGCCGTGAAAACCGCGAAAATTTGCTGCCAAAATAGCAGCACAACATAAAATCGGCCCTATCTCCGGATCCGCCGGACGGAACGAAGGCACAGGAAAAGCTCGGCCAACCGGGTTTGGAAAACCCGGGATTGCAATGTTGCAATGTAGGTGTGGGTTCGAACAGGAAAAAAACCGTTCTCTCTCTCTCTCTCTTTCTCTTTCTCTCTGGGGATATACTGATACCAGCTGTGGCACAGCCACAACTCGGCGAGAGGCCATCCTCTCGTGACGTCCGTGGCGGCCGTGATCTTTTTTTATGAAACAAAAAATCGTCCCTTTTTAATTCCCTTTGCGCGACGAGTGAGACGAACACGAACACAGACACACACGCTGGGCAAAACACCCACCACCCACCACCCATACAATGTGTCAGCGTCAGCGGGGCGGGTCAGCCGGCCGTTCTGTGGTGTATTATTTATTGTGCCGCGGCTCAGCATTATCGAATAATAATGATGTTAATGTTCAAAACATAAATTTTCGTTTATTTTCCGCCCAGTTTATCAATAACCCATTTTTGGCCCCGTGTGCCTCGTGTGCGGTGGTTCGCTTAATGACGTGACGTGCCTTGGCCTGGGGTGGCCAGAATTTTCCGGGTGACCGTGAGCCGGTCGGCCTTAATCGTGTAGCACGAGTGTAACACGCAACGGCAGCCGGAGCAAACGAGGCAAGAAAAACAGGACCTCCGCGGGCGTTTCGTGGCCTCTGCAGAGCGCGCCCGAACTAGGTGCCCGGGCCGTTTAATGAAAGGGGCCCGTTAGCGTATAAATCAGCGGTCACCATAAAACGCCATAAAGCTGTCAGTGCAAGTGGTCGCTGGTGGGGTGGCTGGGGAAGGGTGTGTGCATGCCAGGTCACGCTGTTGGTGCATCCAGCAGCAGTAGCCACGGCCAGCAGAGCTTTTGTCACGATCCACAGCACGGGGACCGCTCTAAGCCAGCGCCGAAACCGGGCGAAAACTTCTTAATTTCCTCCGAACGAGCTGGGTTGGGGCAAATGGTGCCCACCCGACCGTACTTTTGATGACGCTTTTTTTCTCCTACCTCGCGCCCCTGCACGCTGCTGCTGCTGACGATGATGATGACGATGCACGGTGGCCGGTAATGATCGGGTGGATGTCACGGTGCGCGCTGTTGAACCGAAAACATTACCGTGCAACTTGTTTTCGGAGCGCCAACTCCGGACGCTCGACACCGGCCCTTGGTGGTGAACGGGGAGCGGTGGGTCAATTTTTGGGGGGGTTGGGAGCGAGGGGGCACAGCTTGGTCGGATTGTTGATCGTTAATAGATTCATTAACGATAACATCGTCGATCGAAATGAAGCTTCCGCTTTTGGCGGAGAGCCAGCCGGCGGTGGGCGATAAGACCATGTCCGGTACCCGTCGCCATCCACCACCCTGCCTCACTGACTGGGGCCTGGTTTCCTTCTCATCCTTCTTGGTAGAGCGCAGGCCATTTTATAAAGGAACACTGGCCGAGCCGAACCGGAACCCATTACAAGCGATTTCGGGTCCTTGGGAAAAACAAACTACAGAGCGTGGTCCTAAAGAAGCATTAGAAAGTCTGTATGTCTGAGGGAGAGGGGTGGAAAGAGAGAGAAACGGAAAGAGAAGGACTCTGAATGAGAGGTCAGTGTTAATTACAGCCAAAAAGTAAAAATCATTATCATTAGCGAGTCCTCGCTACCGTGTCGTCGGGCAAAGGACCTTCTGCAGAGGTTCGGCTCCCACGCGGCAAGAAGTGACCTTAATTATAGTTACTATTCAAATCAGCGCCCCAAAAAGAGAGAGAGAGAGAGAGGGAGGGCGCAAGGAAATGTGTTTATCGGTGACGCAGTCGCGCAGTCCTTGGGCGTCCTTCGGGCTGCTTTGGCCTTTTCGGCAACGTGTCTTTTGCGCATAAATGTTTTGCCCCGTCAGCCGGCGCCAGCCAGCGTAATGAGCATGCGGCTCGTGCTCTTCTTCTTGTCGCCGGCCGTCTAATGAGGACGTGGTGGTCAAAAAAAAAACGGAAAACGAAACTGCAACCGACAGTCAACGAGAAAGGCACAAACAAAAAAAAGCGGACCGTGAATGGACCTTAACACGGCCCGCGGGCCCGTGGGGAAAGGGATATGTTTTTCGTATGCCCGGTGCGCATCCAGCTAAGTGATTGGTGCGCTTCGCGTTGGATCGGGCGCGGCACAAAAACCCCGGCACGGTGTCCCCGGTGTTCCGGGCACCATTAAGGACATCAAAGCGCATTATCCCGGCACGGGTCGTGGCGTGCGGCTTCCGTCCAGAGTCGTGAAGGCGAAAGAATGAGACGAACGGTGACTGTAGCACTCGCCGGATCGTCGCTAATGATTCTTGCGTCTTGGGGTCGCGAGCCCCGAGACTTCGGCAGCAAGGCATTCCGGGCTATTGAACTTTCCGAACGGCTATTGAGACATTTCAATCAAAATGTTACGATAACAGGAAAGCAATCTTCGCCGCTAGTCGGCAGTAGTAATTTGCGGCCCCAGCAGCAGCAGCCAGCAGGCAGTAGCCAGAAGCGGCCGTTTGATCTGATGGGCGCGATAGCGAAAATTATGCGGCCAACATACATTTGTGCTTCCCGCCCGCCCCGTAGCATAAGGCCCCGGGCGGTCTACGAGGATTGACTTAGCGGCCGGGCCGGGGGTTTTGGAAAATCTGTTAAATGACTCAAGTGGAGTGCTGTTGGTGGAATTGTTGTGCCCGAATGGGTCCAAAACGGAGGACTGAGCAAGATAGGGGTTTTTTTCTAGATATATTTTGACTGACCAACAAAGTAGTGGAAGTTTTCGGTATTAAGCTATAAAGGACCTGAAAAAAACCATTTGCTATATTCGTTTTGTTTTATTCTTTTAATTTATTTTACGTTACTTTTGGATTTGTTTCTACTCATTATATTGTTTGAAGGTTGTAGTTACCGTTATGCCCCCCTATTACGGAACTCGTACGGCGGATTCGAGTGAACTTCTCGTACTCTTTTGTCGAACACGATGGTCGGGATCACGATTTTCGATTCGAGATGCTCCGAGTGCTAAATGTGCTAAAAAGCTTAAATATAAAAGCTTGTCAAGCTCTTCGAGTACGAATTGCCATTCTGGTGCATTTTTGTAAACATTGCACACACCGATACACATACACAGATAGCAGTTCAGATGGGCGTACGATTCTTGCTATTATATTTCTGAAATTTTAAGATGATTTCCGCTTATTACGTTTTCGATAGCGACAGTGATAGCGAAGAAACTGAAAATGTAGAGATTCATCGCAAAATATTGCGATGTTAATCCGACCCACTGAATTTTTCATCACCAGGGTAAGTGAGCCCAAAATCGAAAATGATCAATCGATTTTTCTTTCATGTAATAATGTTGTTGCGGGCTTAAGAAATATTTTCGCATCTCAAGGGAAATGTTTTTGACCCTACTTTCCGAAATAGAAACAAACTTACCCGTACCTTTTCGCCCTATTTGCAACTGCTGTAGCAACATGATTAAAAAAATTACCCGTATCTTTCCGGCCTATTCGGGACTGCGGTAAGCACGGGAATACAAAACACTTCCCTACTCTTGCAATTCTTTCAACTTCTTTCTTCCAAACTAATTAGTTTCTTTACGGGGTAATTAACTACCACATGAATGAAAAAAATCCACCAGTATCCTTTCGGCCTACCTAGCTAGCCCTGCGGAGCATAAACAATACAAACTAATTGATAAAATCAAAGACATCCTAACAGAGCTGCTCTTTCCGCAGCAAAGAGTTGACGGAAGCCGAATTGTCGAATACGACAATTCATTCGAGTTTCATAATGCGGTGACAAGTCGATCGTTCGACAAAAGAAGTTCATCCAGTTGAAAGCTCCCGTTACGGAAAGTTCATCCTTTCCGTACGGAAAGTCGATCGACTGCCGCGATAGCAAAATGACCTCGGATGACCGTTCGAGTTCTCGATTTGAGTTTCGCAATTGGGCCCATGATTTGATCTGTAAATGTGCTATAAAAATGTTCAGAAACGTCGAAGTGTGAAGGTCTTTTGTTTTTTGAAGTTCTCCAGTCCGCCCGGATCAGCTCCATGAGGGGCTTTAAAGGCCAGGTGGTTCAAGGTTTCGAAAATCGCGTTTTTGGATATTTTCCAAGAACTTGCAGAAGGGGAGCTTCTGCAATTGTTTCGGGTTTCTTTAAATTTGCTACATCGAAATGTAATACTTATGGTTTTAATCAATATTAAGGACGTGCCCTGTAGATAAGTTGAACCTATAAATCAGTGAATGGTTAAAGTCAGTAGAGAGCGCAATGCAGGTAGTCAAAAGAATATAATTTTTCAACAAGCACTGTAAAGTTTTCTGCAAAATTCAGCCATCGGAATAGGAAAGTTGAATGAAAACATGTTGATTTGCATTACGCATAGCTTACGCAATTCCAAACAAACTCCTTTCGGTGTGACCAACGCGATCAATAATGCTTCTCTAAAGTATCTTATTTAACAAATAGTTAAGAAATAATTTTCGATAGGTACCGTATTCCAGACTGGGATAGTGGCCAATAAATCGTCGTGACGCCCAGCACCTGGGCGATGCCTTCTTGTGCATTGGATTTATTTAAATCAAATTGATTCGAGTTGGTAACGCTTTGATGGACTGCCCCAGGAATTTCTCCGATGCGCGAGGGACGGACCTCGTTTCCCAGCAGACCAACAATGGGTCCGGCAGACCCATGCCACCCACGGAATGGAATGGTTGCAACCGGAATGGAGCGCCGCGTGGCAATGTGAAGTAATAATAATGGGCTCAGTAATTTGGCGGCCGAGATCCGTTCGGTTTCCTGTTGATGCGGTTGAGGTCTGCTGGTAACAGTTATTAATCTATAACACAGAGCCAACCTAACCAGCCCTTGCCGGTGCTCTCGACGGCCAATGTAATAGGCTAAGTGCGTGGTGTGGTGAGCTCAGCAAACCCGGGCTTCGAATTGACTTTGATTCGGTTCGGAAGTGCACCGGTTCCGATGTAAGGTTTTTCATCCATCTTCCTATTGCGAGCGGCGCTGGTGGGAACCGGAAATGAAAGCATCAAGAGCAAGTTTTGCGGCGAACTCCCCGAACTTCCGCCGCCACTTCCACCTACTCGGTGCCACTCGAGATCGGGGAGTGGAGCGAAATTTAATTAATATTGGAACTTATGAATATCTTTCGTTCCTGCATGCTGGCAATGGATTCTCTCTCTCTCTCTCTCTGTCCCTGGTGCGCTCTGTACGTGCTTCGACTGGACTACAAATGTCAGACATGGCGTTGCTCTAAGCTCGTCGAGTTTCGAGCCCACGTGAAACTTCGTTTCTGTTTACATTCTACGGGTCCAACGTTACGGGTAGAGAAGACACAGCACTTACTGCCCATCGAGCAAATGGTTACAGATTGCTTCGAGAAGCCAAAGGGCGGGTGCGCGTACTGGACGCCAGTTGGTTCGGAGAAAATCGTAATTTGCTGCCTATGCTCAACGGGTAATTTAGTTAGATATTTGTCTTTCATTGTTTTCTGTGCACTTCGCTTGGTGCATTTACGGGACTTGAATCGAAAAGCATGTTTCGTTTCAACACATTTATTTATGTTTACTTCATTTATAATTCATCATTGTTAGCATTCTCGAATTAACACGTTCACACTTAAAATAAAAAAAACTTTGAAACGATGGGATTATTTTGAAAAATAATTTACCCGAGTTTGTGTACATTATCAATTATTTTAACTGCAAGGTTGAATGTAAAATAATTAGTCAAAGTTCTCCATCCAAAGTTCTCAGCACACGATCTCGATCTCGAATAAATTATTAAAGAGCTTATGAAAGGGAACCAGTTCATTATTGTAATGAATTCCTTTCAACCTGCCAAACTGTCAACAAGCAATAATGTTTGAGATTATTCATACATCCAGAAAGACATAGGTGTATTGGGTACAGTAAGGATCGCTTCATTGCTGAATGATGACATAGATTTAGTGGGAAAAACAATGATGTTTTGCGTTATATGCAAGCTCCCGACATTTTATGTGCACAGTAGCATGTTGATAATAGTTTAAAGTCACATTCACTCTCGGAAAATGGTCTATCATCAACATCTCCGTCATCTATCATTATCATCCTATCTATCATCATTTTCTTATAATAATTTACATGGTAAAATAGCTCTTTTTCACTAGAATGGCTTATTTAACTCTACCAGAACAGTAAAGTGTTCCGTCTTCAAGTCAAGTAAAGCGTCACTAATCAAGAGCGCTGCAATATCCATCCCGACCGGTAGAAATCCCTCTTATCGCACGGCGAACCTATCCGGAGCACCGGCAAACGATTTCATTAACCTGTCAATCATTACACCGTACATTCAATCAGGACACGCGCCTGGGCGTTAGTCCTATAATAATGTATTGTCACCGAATGGAATGCTGGTCTGGCTCCGGAAAACACAAATCTTGATGTACGAGAGCGGCCTCGTCGTTCTCGGCGTCACCGGCATCGTCGTCGTCGTCGTCGTCGGGTCGGGTCATCAATCAGCCCGAGGAGCGGTCCAGAAGCCTGAGCCCCCGGAGGCACTGCACAGTGCACACAGTGATTTAGTTTGTCAACCTCGGGACGACGGCTCGGGGAAGATGACTGGGCCGGGCTGGCAGTGTCCAGCGGAGAGAGAGAGAGAGCTGACCAGTGCCCGGCACGGCCGAACGGAAGGAAATTCATAACGTGTAAACATAAATCCTGATAGCAATTAAGTTGGCAATAAAATCAAAACGATAAGCGATGCGAACCACTCGACGGGCCCGCTCGTTGCCGGCCGGTCGATCCTCTGGTCCTGGTCCGGCTGGCCGATTATTGCAAGCAGTTCGGAAATAAATGTGCGTGCATGTGTGCGCGTGTGTGTGGGTGAATAAATAAAGACTTTTCAGCTTCACTGAGCACCGTGGCCGTTGGTCGACTTTCAGGCTTTCCGCTGAGGGCGCTGAGGCCACCGAAGCCACAGCGTTTACGAATTGGCAATTGGTTGTGTGCGGGCGGTGTGTGGGTGTGTGTGGGTGAGCTCCGGAGGTCCCCCTGGCCCCACCCGGACGCTAAGTAGCCCGGCACGGCCACGATCCCAGCCGTGCCGGTGCAGCGCCCAGCGGAAACCAAAGCCCCTTCGTGTGCCATAAATTTCGCTTCGCTCTCTCGCCGTGCCGGAAGAGATCGGTAAGCCATTTGCGGTCATGTTAGAGCAACCCGAGCAACCCGGCACGCACCACCCCCAGCGCAGCCCCCTACCCTCCCAGGTTTAATGTTGCAGCTTTACGAGGCCACCGCACAAAACCGCCGGAGGCAAAACCGAATGCCGGAGCCGGGGCGGTTTGCAGCAAACGATTTCGCAGAGCGTTTCCTTCGGCGCAGCATTAGCGACAAGTAACAAGATGGCTCTGTACCACCCAACTGGCCAGTGGGGCGTGCTAATGCGTGCTGTTGCACGGCGCTGCAGTTGTAGAAGCGTGGCCACAGATTTGGTTGTGACAGTGGCATATTTTTCGCTCGCCTCCGGAACGCTTTTGGCACGGCCTCGGCAGCGTCACGGTGTGCGTTTGTGTGGTTTCGGGGAGGTTCAATTTATGACATACCGGGGGCTAAAGCAGGGCACAGTTGTGAGGTGTTGCGTTACTCACAATTGGGGGAACGTAGGGTTCGAACCGCAGTTCCCGATTTGTGGGCCAGCGGAAGCCACACATCTAACGTTCGGCGTGGCAGTAACATTGTTACTCACTAATCTGCCAGTGGCCAGGTGATACTTTGTTAAAGAACATTAACCATCGATTGATGATGTACAGTCCTTTTTTTATCTGGGTTTTGAAATCATGTTGTTAGCCCTAAACAGTAGTCAACAGTTGTGTATAAGGCAGTGATGTAATGAATTGAAGTATCGCCACGCAAATCGTACTGATGCTAGATTAAACCTAATTTTGTCGAACACTCCTTTTAACCAAAATCATAATGGATGGATGATGGATTCCGTTACCGTTTAATTAAATTTTCAGCTCGAACGTTGTATTGCGCATTTCAAATTAAACTGTAATGACAGGTAATAGATTGACAGTTTTGGTTGATGCTTCAATATCCACGAGTATTATTAATATTAACTAGCTGCCCCGACAGACTTCGTCCTGTCTCCTTGTTTCCGTCTTTGAAATTCCCTTTTGGGTTTTGGGGCAGGTGTAATACTTTCGCATTTTTGAGTATAGCAGTGTTCGGGCGAAATCATCACTCTGACATGGATGACAAAAACTGGTCGCATCCTGTTCTGTGAAATATACTCTTTGGCCATTCTCTAAGTGTACGGCCAAGTGAATCACAGTGGGGAAAGGGGAAAGAAAAAATGCGCTAAATTGCTTTCTCTCTCTTTCTTTCTCGCTCTCTTTCTCTCTCTCTCTCTCTCTCTCTCTCTTGCTCTCTTTCTCTCCCTTTCTTTCTCTTTTTCTTTCTATTTCTCGCTCTCTATTTCTTTCTCTCCCTCTCTCTTTCTCTCTTTATCTTTCTCACTCTCTTTCTCTCTTTCTCTCTCTCACACTCTCTTTCTCACACCCTCTCTCTCTATCTTCCTCTTTGTTTTCTTTCTTTTTCTTTCTTTTTCTTTCTCTCCCTCTCTTTTTCTCTCTCTCTCTTTCTCTCTCTCTCTTTCTCTCTCTCTCTCTCTTTCTCTCTCTCTTGCTCTTTCTCTCACACCCTCTCTCTCTCTTTCTCCCTCTCTCGCTCACTCTCTCTCTCTCACACCCTCTCTCTCTTACACTCTCTCTCTCACACCCTTTATCTCTTCCTCTCTCTCTCTCCAATCGATTTAGAGACCACAGAAACCTAACAAACGATACCCATATTGCCCTAGGACGTATTTTAAGGATTAGAGTCCACCCCACCCCCTTCCCCTCGTCCTAGAAGGACCAAATTTGGTCACATAATTTCTCAAGTGACTATAAACAATTGTGCAAGATTTGACTCGATTCGATTCATAACTTGTGGAGTAATTAATGTTTTAACGGTTCGTTTGTATGGGAGGGGTAAGAAGGAGGGGGCGGAGGGGTTTCTAACCATGACGTTGCTCATCCTTGGCCCCTAAAACCCCTGTGTAGCAAATTTCGAGTCAATCGGTCCAGTAGTTTCGGAGTCTATAAACCGCACACAAAACGGAGCGTCATTTTTATAATATAGATTAATATTTCATAACTATTTCTCTGTTGAGCCGCTGACATTGTATGATTGCCGAACTCCTAACCGGCTCTGCTATGATTCTATGCACACCAGCCTGTGGCCAAGAAGCAGTTAATTTCAATTCCCTTGTTATCGTAGTAGAGAATATTCGAGGTGATCACCCGAATTTTCCATGAAGGCGATTGTTTTATAATAAAAGTAAACGGTAGAAGATCATCAAAAATTTGAAAAAACGTACCAGCCTTCCTACAGCGACTGTGACTGTGAATAAACCTCAAACCAAACGATATCTGGACTCATAAATCACTGCTGAAGGTCACATGAGTGTTAACGTGGAAGTATTCAAGGGTCAACAGAAGTGTGTTTTTCGCCAGCATTTTGTTTATGTGCTCCGAATCGGTTAACCTCGAAGGCCATCGCGCTTCCGATTTGCAGCCCGTTTTCGCTTACTCGTTGCCACTGCTCAAACGATATATTTCAATTATTATCACAATGAAAAATAATCGTCCACCGAGAGGTGGAACCATTTGCATGAGCAGAGAGAGAGAGAAAGAAAATGCTCGTCGCGGCCATTATGAAGTTGCGCTTTGCTTGCTCGCTTGCGGTTGTTGCGGGTTGCACTTGTTAATCTCCTCCGAAACGCTTTTAGTATTTTTTTGTTTAATTCTTCTTCCTTTCTCGTCCACAGATTAAACTACCTTACCTTCGGGCTGCGCTCGATATGGTTTCATGCGACGAACGTGGCCCTTCATGCGGCCGCCACCGTGCTCTTCACCCGCGTCTGCCTGACGATCGCCGGCTTGCGGAGGAATTTCGCCATCCTGGCCGGAATCCTGTTCGCCGTCCATCCGATACACACCGAGGCGGTAAGTAGCCCGTTCTGGTCGGGCCCCCTCTGATATCCGGGCAAGAGTGCAAACCGCAAGAAGCGAGCTGCGCTATGCTAGGCCGGAAGTGCAAAAGCGGAACGAAACATCCGGCATAGAACACCCGGCCACAGCACCACACTCCGGTGCTATTCGAACCGACCGGGCGGCCCACGTTGGCCAAGGTGCATGTTATTTTAAAGCAAACGAACTCGTTCGGCTTGGAGCGCCATCGTCATCGCCTCGGACGAGCAAGAAGGCGTACTACATGAAGAGGAACACGTTCCGGGGTCGGCCGCAGCCTAAGCTTTGGCCGAAGAAGAAGAGGGACCTACGATACAATAAGCTACACCATCCGGTTCCGGTTGGGAAACACAGCTGAAATAACATTCCCCAGGCTGGCTGGCTTGCTGCAAGTCCCGACGGTGACGCTTACGAGCATGCAAAACATGGAAACTAGCATTTCATTTTGACCGGGAAACGGAAAGAAAAATTCGAACCGTAAGAAGCAGTGAGGGACAAAGAAAGCTGGACGAATAGCAAAATTTGAATGGGGAGCACACGGAGCGGTTCCCTGAAAGGTGAAAGGTACTGCATAAACACCACGAGGGTGACATAATGTGTTGATACTTTTTCTATGGAAACACTCCTTCACCTTCAAATAATCAAGGCGAAGGTTTTGATGATAATACTTGATACGTGATAATATTTTATGATGATTATTGGCCAGGTGTGTCACTCTGTTGGACTTGTTTGGCTAAAATTGTCTTCTTTCAATAACAGATAATCGGTCCATCGAAATGTATCGGTTGAGAGGGGCGCTGACCTCACACTGATAGGTCAGCTGATAGCGGACGAGAAAACTGGTTCTGACATTACTTCAAAACCATCACAAGATGACTAATCAATAGTGTTTCTGGATTCATTAACTTTGCTTTTATTTCTGGCTCGGACCAACTATGGTGAACTCTGCTTAGAAACCACTACCGGAAGTAAATCATTTTATCGGATTATAGTTTGTTTTCTGGAGTGAAAATCATTGTTTTGCACGAATTAAATCACAAGATGATGGTCGTATGTACTTTAACTGGATCTCTGGCGACTTTTACCATGCAAACTACATCTGGTTAATTTCACCAAGTTAAGGCATTCTACGAGGCAAGTGATTGAGACGATAGTTAGACGTTAGACTTATAAATAGAATTTTCGAACAAATATGATCGAAAAATGGCACCACAGTTGACTCTTGACTGCTGATTGACAAATCTGTTAAGCAATTTTAAGGGAATCATCGCGAGACAGTTCTACCGGAGTAGATAAGCAAGAATAGGAAAATACTTGAGGAAACACCCAAAGAGAAGAGCAGACCGAAAACAGGAAAACCGAAAGTGAGGGCGAACGTTGGAAAGAGGGGACCGCAAGCATAAACCATAGCATAACATGCAAAGCATGCATGCAAAAATGTTGTCCGAAGAACAGAAGCAACAGAAAAAAGGACAAGGAACTGCACCATCAGCAAACGGTATGTTGCTGGTTGTCTCTCTCGTGGGAAATTGTGGTACATTCCCGGTCCCGGCCCCCGAACCGGTTGTTTCGTTTGCCGTGTGGTCCCCCGAGTTATGCTCTGGCCAGCACACTCGGTGCATATTGTGTATGTGGACAAATGAAAAATTGTCGCTCGCAGCTGTCCGGTGGTGCTGTCCGACATGCTGTCGGAGCTTGGGTGCCTGGAATGCTGGATGCCCGGGATCGCTGCTGGAACAGTGTTTCGTCTTGCGTCCAACCATCCACCACCGTACACCGTATGCTTCAACCCAAATACCGTGTTTGTGAGAAGCTTTCGACAGGCACACTCCGCCGGGCACGGTGACATTTCGGCCACAGGTTTTTGGCCGCTTTATTGGCAAAGGACCGGGCCCGGAATGGATTCAATATTGTCACTCGGACCCTCGCGAAGCTTGCGCTGGAACCACTGGGCTGAGGCGACGGTCAGGCTTTTCGCTAATCAACGGTGGCGGCTTTGTACGGGACCGTGCGGCCAAAGTTGTATGTTTTATGAGCCATGAGCGGGATCCCCGTAGTTTGTTAACACCGTGGCTGTCACCGAGAAATAGAGAGGTGTGTTGGTTAGCGGCGTTGCCTGTTTTTGCTGTTCCCTTAGTCCTTTTCGACCATTTCAGATTTTTTGTGTGGCCCGGACTGCCTTTCGATGGCGGACGTATAATATCTGCCGTCGGGAAATTACTTCATAAATGATGGATAGAGTGTCAATTTTTTATTGTGCCAAAATGGATTGCTTCTACCCGGTGGAAGTGGGTACGGTGCTCAGAAGCGGGGAATTAGGGATTTTCTTTTCGCTTTAGCAAATATTTGATGGCTTTGCTCGCGAAAGCGGCAAACGCAAATGGAGCCAGTTTACTGGTTGCAGTGTTTCTGTTTTGAGAAGAATGTTTTTATATAATGATTTTTTCTTTTAATATATTATTTTCTGTTTTAAACACAGTTTATCCGTTATTTTTTTCTATTTTTCTTATATTTTATTGCATCATTTTGTACATTTTATTGTTGTTTAAAACTAACTTGTGGAATTCTTGCAAAAATACGAAACGAAAGAGGAAAACCAAACCACGAAAAAACCAATTTCTTAATCAATTCAGGTCAACGATTTAAAATTAAGTATTCAACAAAGGAGTAAGGACACTGGCCATGTAACGCGGCTGTCGTCCCACCAAAGCGATTTAGCCACAAAAGTGCCCCAAACGCCTTCCGTTCGAATTGGAACTGCATCCATGTGCAAAGTAAAACTTCTCCACGGACTGGAGCGGAGCATAAACCAGGAACGGGGCGTGCATATCGATAGCTCGTCGACCGGTGGCACCGGTGCGACGACGCTTTGATTGGGAAACTTTTCAAATGTACACCTCCAAATCCCGTGGCTGCTGCTGTTTCGCCGTGGCGAGCGAATTAATAAAACATTCGCCCGAAGGCGCTGCAATAGCTCGTGGCGCATCGGCACAGCGGAGAACGGGTAGTGAGGTTCCGGTGGGACCGGAATCGCCGCCAGTCTGCGATGGCAGCGGGGCCAATCAATAATCAAAACTTTTTCCGATCCCTTTGATCCGCCCGATTTTCCTGATTGCCCGAACGACCTGCTGGCGGCGAGCGGTCCCGGCTGATTGAGATCGATTTCCGTACGGCCCCGTAGGTGACACCGGTCCTGGGCCCCGTCTTCGGCAAAGTAAATCAAGCGCACTTGCTGTGGGGCTTTGAGAGGCGTGATCGAAAGCTTAAAACTATCGCCAGCTCCACCAGCGGTGAGATCCTGTGACACTTGCTACTGCTGCTGCTGCTGCTGATGCTGTGGTGTCTCAGTCCTGTCACTTGAACCCAGCTCGGGCGTGCCGTCTGACGAGGAGGTCAGGTGGTATCGATTATCTTCCAGTTTGTTGGCGCTGCCTTCCTTGAAGCCACTTCCACTAGTGGCACTTCCGGTTCAGGTTTTCCTCGGCACGGGAAGCGAAAGGGCGGGCGACCCGTTTCTGGTTGATGGGCAACAAACAGACCATGACCCGAGGGCTGCCGGGCTGTGGTGTCCTTCCTCGGTGGCCCTCGGATGGTTCCATGGCCTGGAACCGCAGACTCGATCGATCGCTTAAATTGACAAGTTAAACACCGACGGCACGTCCTTACGGCCCGGGGCCACCCATCGGCCTCTGCTGGGCCGTGAGTATCCTTGCGTGTCTTCGGTTGACACTTTCTTCTGATCCGGAAGCCAACGGGAGTGACACCTCGGGAGCGACCGGAAACGGAACTGGATCTCTTCGGTAAGAAAACAAAATGGCGTTTTGAACGACGAGGTTCCCGGGTCTTTTTTCGGAACGACGTGCGCCCGCTTTATGTGGCCCGCTGTCGGGCAACATAAACCCACCAGCATGCTGCCGCTTTGCAGCGTGATTATGCTATGAATGCATGCTGCTGTTATGTTGACTGGCCCCGGAAGCAATTTGTGGCCTTTTTCATTAACAAAATCTGAAAATCTGAGAAGAATTCAGTGGCGATGGCAGTGTTGGCGAGTACAGCATCTTTCTGGTGTGATCCATATCGGCCACAGCCGGAAATCAACCAGTTTAATCGGTTGTTGCTAGCTAGGAATGCCGTATCGATCGATTTTCTGTTGGTCTACTACGAGGACCGAAAATGTTCAAGGACTTTGATCTTAAACAAACGAAAAGTGGGGTCGCCTAAGATCCGTCTTTCACCTTCCGCCCATATTTGACCGCAAATAGTGACCCCTTCAAGTATGTTTGACTTTTCGGTCGTTCAACCCGCAATTTTGTGGTTAGCAATTATGACTTCCGGGCGGTGTGACCGGCAACCTCGCACTGCTTCATGGATGGCAAATACTGATTGATTTCCGACACGCGTGAGCTAATCGAATCAAATGAAGCACTGTCACGGAAGAATTAATTTTCGTGGTCACACCTCCAAAGGCTACGCTTCGGACCCTTACAGAACATTAAAAATGTATGTAACGTCGGCGGACATTCGGTGCAGTCTGTTTCTGGCTTTCCGCGGCCCAATGGCAAATCATCCGCCCGAGAGGCCCCTTTTACGTCGGACTGTTTCGAACGTTGCTCCGTTTTGATGGGCCCCGAACTCTCCCTCTCTCTCCCAAGTGGAGATGGGAAAATGGTTGCAAAACCAATTTCTTTTTATCGCCCTTTCGGCCAGCCATCGCCAGTGGCACTTCAGTTCTAATCATGGGCCATGGTGGGCAAATCTCAAATTTTATGCCCCCAACGAAACAAACGCGCCACAATCTCTGCGTGCCGGCCAGCGCCTTCTTACAAACGCCTTCAACGCCTTCATTTGGTTCTCTTTTTTTTACTGTCCCTTTCCAGGTGACGGGCATCGTGGGACGTGCCGACGTGTTGGCGTGTATCTTCTTCCTCATCTCGCTGCTGGTCTATCACGGGTAAGTAGACGACACACTCGGCGACACTTTCTGCTCGGGGATCGCTGTGGCCTTTGCCAACTTTCTGCGGCGTTATGAATTGCAAACGCACCGCACCGCCGAGAAGCGGCCAGCATAAGCAACGAGGACGAGAAATCATAAACGTTCAATTTACGAAATGAATCCCAACGGCACGCACACTTTCGTCGTGCGACCGCAATTTGTGCGGCCATCGTCCTGGGGAATAAGGGCCCGGCGACTGGGAACGCCACTGGGCCACTGGGAAGTTTTTGCATGAATTTACAAGAAGCCGGAACTAGCATCCCACAGCGTCCGGCGCAGTCCGTCCGGAGCAGCATGCTAGGCTCGGTGCTCGGCTGTGTCCGGAGCATGCCCAAACTGGGCCAGTTCTGCCACGCCGGGCTAGATTTGTGCAGATTAATGAATGAGATGGCGTGCTGAGCCTCCGGCGAACGGGTTAAAAGTTTCCCAGGCACAAGTGGGCAGTCCGGCCTGGGGAGGCGCAAAAACTTAAGCAACTGGAAAACTTGCCGGATGCCGGACATTTATTTATGCAACCCGCAAGTCGGTCGCACGGCCAGAGATAGAAGGAGGGTAACATAATAATGGATCCTTTTGCTCAAGTGAAGCACTTGAGCGGCAATAAGCGGTGGGGATTATCAACGACGAAGCTTACATGTTGCCGGCGCGTTGGGTTCCGGATCTCTGAGCCCGCCAAGCTCCCGACAACCGGTTCGGCTGCAGTGCGAAGAAGCGACTTCGCTGGAGTTCGAGTTGCGGTCAAGAAGCTCATCCACAGTTAACTAAATTATTGCAATTGTTTCGAGTCCGCATTGTTGATGAGTTTAGTAAGATGGAGTTGTGCTGAACCTTCCACCAGGCAGCAGGACTCGGGACCCGCACTGGAAAACTTGGACTCAATCTATTGTTCGGTCTAGAGACCAGAGATTGCTTTTGTTTCATTTTCCCAGCAAAATTGCAAAGCCCATTTGTGACTGGCGTTTGTGTAACATTATCGGTGAACGTATTCTAAAAAGAAATGAACAGTTGTGTGAAAATCGTGTTCAGCTTCAATGCATAATCTGAAGGTCTATGAATTTTATGATGCCAAAAATGTTGCCTTCATTTCGAGTCATTCCTATAAAAAGTCCATTTTCCACATCAACGTTTTAATTTCGACTCTAAATGGAAGGAGTTGAGTTTGTTGAAGTAGTAGCAAAATAGTCTGACTTTCCTTTCGTTTCTGAAACAAACTTTAAATAGTAAACACTACAACTTAGTTAGTGATTTGTTGGCGATTACTATCTCGCTCCGATGTGCTCCGGCTCATACGATTCTGGCAAAAATCCAATTTTGGACAGCGCTCAAGAACTAACAATCAGTAAGCTTTTATATTCCCACAAGAAATGCTTCATTTGGATTCATACACTTCAACTACCAGCCATTTGGACTGTCCAAACGCAGCCATAATCGTCCGGCGATCTTCCTGTTAATCGCTTTAGAGTTCACTTGAGTTTTCTTTCGTTTACCGATTAGTCCGTAGATCCGTTGGTTCCTTTGAAAGGGAACTTCCTCTCCCCCTTCACCTCCACTACGACCTCGTGAGCGATGAAATCGGACGGCCAAGAAAAGCGATGAATATTTTATGAATTTCAAAATGACCACTCTGACCCACTTCATACACACCAACCGACCGCCCTCGAGTTGGAAACCAAATGGCAAAGAAAAAATGAGGGAATAAAAAATAAATCACAGCCTAGTGCCAGCAATTGAAAGCAATTAGTTCTGATGATGTCCTAGGGCCCCCGGGGACCCGGCTCTTAACTCCAAAATTCTTGCCACCAGGCGCCTCCATCGTTGATTCGGCATTTTTACCCCATACTGCTGTGCCCGGGAAGGGTACAAGGAAAAAAAGAATACGGTACATCATTTCCTTTCGGAAGTTTTCTCGGCTCGGCCGTCGCAGTCGGAGTCCGGCTAAAGGCGGTCCCCCCCACAAATGGGGCCCCGTTCAATTCATACGCATTTAGCATAATTGCTCCATTTGTTTGAACGGCTTCGCCGGGGCGACCCAAGCGTGTAGAACCAACGCCAGGACGTATTATTAAAGGTACCGGTATGGTGCCGGTTCTCGGGTTCGTTGGAACCGGCGAAGTGGCATAAAAAACATTATTCAGCAAAGTTAACCCCACCGCCGACAAGCGCCTTTGATCTTGGATTCGGCTTTCGGCCACCGCTGGCGCTGGCGACTGCTGCTAGTGGGTTGCTAGCCTACAGTTAGCCATCAACTTTAATTACCTCTCGCCAATCAACTCAACCGATGCTCCGGAAAGGCCCTAAAGTTGGCCTCTCGCTTTCCTTTCCCGATTTCCGATACGTTGCAAACGTTGCGTCGAGCGACAGAGAGAGAGCTGAACGACTAAGCATAAAAATTAGCCCTACCGGGAGGGTCATCATAATTCTAGCAATTAGTGTTGCCGGACCGTGGACGGTGGCCACCGATGGCCCCGTTCCGATTTCCGAAAGGGTTGGCCATTTTTCGGGTTCGGGCAATACTTTCTACCCATTTCTTCGAACTCGCTGATGAATTATTCACCGAGCGGCAGACGTTGTTTTGCTTTAAAAGACGGTCGCATTAAGGTTGTTTTATGTTACTGCGAACGGCATTTTCCGGTAAGCCCTTTCCGGCGAGTCGTGCCCCGTAAACGGTTGGCAGGTGTTGGCAGGGCTCCGGGCTGCGGGCTGCTTAATCCTTAATGGGGCCGTAGTGTTGTTTTGCCCCTTCAGCTCCCTGGAGCCACTGTGTCTGGGTCTATAGTAGCGTTTTCTAATTAAAAGGAGCAACGATGACTTTCTCGCCGTAGGATTGGATGGGAGGCATGTAAGACCAACGCAAAGACCTCTCAACATCCAAGACCAGGACCGCAACACGCGGGGGTCAACAGGCGCTTCTGGTGTCAGGAAAAACAATTGCCCCAGCACCAGCTGCTCCTTCAATGGGCCCTCCGTGGCGGTGGCTCATCAACCATTTGGCTGTGCCTGTGCCCCGGGAAAAGATAAAGAAGAGCCACCCACAAGACCCCCCCCCCCCCCCCCCCGCTCGTCATTGGGGGAGGTTTCTGGGGCATTGTTTTGAAAGAAAACGGAACGGCAGCGCATACCGAAAGGGGCGCAAAAAGGAAAAAAAACAACAACACTTCAACTATTTCTTGCTCCGGCAGCGCTGGCAGCTCCCAGTGCCGGGCCACGATACACTGTCGGTCTGCGAGAAGTTACGGAAAGTTTTGCGCTACTTTCTGTTGAGCACTTCGTCGGCCCCAATAATGCATTTCGAGCATTTCTGATGACGGAGCTGAGGAGCTGTGACCCGCCCGGCCGTCGCAAAGTTGCATCCGGGGGCTGCCGCACTCCTTAGGATGAGTGCTACTTACCGCAATGACAATGCACACAACTTCGTCGGTTTTTGGTTTCGAAGTAAATGAAACGAAGATTGTCTGCGCCGGTTCGCCTGCTGGTCCCTTCGGAACGGAACACATTTTCTCAGTCCACCCCCCCGAAGACAAAGGACACCAAACGGTGCGGTGCCCGCGGGGACACGGGCGGGTGACAGACGAAAGCCGCTTTTTCACGGATTACAACGTAGTTTTCGTTCTGCCGGCCCGGTGCCGGTCGGGTCCGCTGGAAAAGTCGCTCGGTCGTTAGTTTAATTTTTGTTGTGGGATTTCCAGTAGTTCAGGATGTCTGCCCCGGTGCGGGGGGTAATGAACAAACATTCGGTGCTCGTGTTCGATGGCGATGGTGGCAAAAGAAGGGTTTCTTTTTCGAGCAGCACCATCATCATGCTAATTATTATCGGCGTCATCATCGTCGGGCGCAACATCACCATTTCGTTTCGGTTTCCAAAATCAAAAACTTAATACAATGGCAATCAGACTCGCTCAGCGCTTGACGTGGTAGCCCGGGTTCTGTTACGGGTTCCGGAAAGTTTACGAACGTTAAGCCATTACACAAAGGGTGCAGAGTAGCGCACGTTCGAGCAGAAAGTCATCAAAAACTCTGCCAAACTCCGGGAACTCGGGAGTCTAGTCTGCCTTGTTGGCCCGTGGCTACGAATCGCGGCTATGGAGAGAGCGAATGCTTTTCTGTGATGGGATTACACCAAGAATAACTGCTTACATTGAGCCATTTGAATTGTTTAATTAACGCTTGGAGTCACTAGAAAGGAACGCAACGCATTTTACGAATGGTGAAGTGTTCAACAAAGCGGCTTGAAAGAAGCTTAATTTTGGTTTCAAGCAAAGGGTCAATTAGCTTAATTTTGTGTGGTCAATTTGCCACTGACTACTGAATCACAATCATACGTTTTTCTTGCATTTCATTTTGCTTGTTTTTTCATTTCAATAGTTGGTTTTTTGAGCTTTATCAGTTTAATTTTCCGTTTTGCTTTTATTCTCTGCGGGAAACAGAGCACTTTTGTAGTTTGCTATCGATCTCTCCATTGTTGATAGGGCCATTTTTTAAGTCCAATCAGTTGTGTTTTCTTCAGTCGGATTCTTTCTGGTACAATCCCGCTATACTGTCCTTTGCTACTGGTTTTTGCGCGTTTTTAGTTATTAGGTGTATGCGTTGAAATTTATCGTTTACATATAGGGGGCGCTACTGTTGGATAGAAGGCACAAATGTCATCAAATAACTGTCAAATGTCAAGCTTAGGCATCTGTCAACTAATCTGCATCATCACATTTGTCAATTTTTCCATTGTGAGATTGTTATTAACACGAAACCATGTGCGAATTCGAGCCAACAAAGCGTCATTTGCGGGAAGTGTTGTTGTATCACTTCCATCTGAAGAAAACTGCAGCCGAAGCATGCCGGTTGCTTCAGGAGGCTTATGGCGATGCTGTTATATGCGAAGCCACTTGTCGTAATTGGTTTCGGCGCTTCAAAAGTGGTGATTTTTGCACTGAGGACAAGGAGCACCCGGGACCAGCGAAGACGTTCGCAGATGAAGAGTTGGAAGCATTGCTGGAAGATGACTCGTGCCAAACACAACAACAGCTTGCAGATGCATGTGGAGTGGACCAAACAACAATTTCCAGACGTTTGAAAGCGTTGGGAATGGTCCAAAAGCTGGGAAACTGACTGCCTTACGAGTTGAAGCCAAGGGATGTGGAACGCCGTTTGTGCATGAGTGAACAACTGCTCCAACGACACACCCGCAAAGGTTTTTTGCATCGAGTAGTTACTGGCGATGAAAAGTGGGTTCATTATGATAATCCCAAGCGCAAAAAATCGTATGGATACCCGGGTCATGCGACAACATCGACGGCCAAGCGGAACTTCCATGGATCCAAGCTTCTGCTCTGCATTTGGTGGGACCAGCGTGGCGTAATTTATTATGAGCTGCTGAAGCCAAATGAAACAATTACCGGAGACCGCTACCGACTCCAACTAATGCGTTTGAACCGAGCATTGAAGGAGAAACGGCCAGAATATGGCCAAAGGCATAACACGATCATTCTGCAGCACGACAATGCTCGGCCGCATGTCGCGCAACCAGTAAAGACATACCTTGAAACGCTGAAATGGGAGGTCTTACCCCACCCGCCGTATTCCCCGGATCTGGCTCCTTCGGATTACCATCTTTTCAGGTCAATGGCACATGCATTAGCTGAGGAACGCTTCACTTCGTATGAAGATTGTAAAAATTGGATTGATCAGTGGATCGCCTTAAAAGATAAGGCATTCTTCCGCGATGGAATCCGACAATTGCCAGAAAGATGGCAAAAAGTAGTGGCTAGCGACGGACACTACTTCGATTGACTAGTTTGTTAAGAGTTTTGAACAATAAACGATTCAATTTGGTAAAAAAACGATGAATTTCTACGCATACTCCTAATATTACTTTTGTTTCATTGGTGGATAATTTTAAAAGTTTTGTTTTTTTCAATGCTTTGGCTACTTTACATCATTTGCCACTTTGTATCACTTCACTTTGTGTGTTGCTGAATTTGCATATTAGTTAATCGCATTGTATATTTCTAATGAATTGGTTTGTTGTGGGAGAAGCAATAACCCTGAGCTTACTTAACAAAACGATTTGCTTCTCCACTCCATTTACTTCTTCCATTCTTGGCCTGTCAACTAAATGATGATTGCATTCCCTTGGCGAAGTCTCGAAGATTTCTTTCTGCCCAACTAATGGCCGCCAATCTTCCAATCCACAGCCGCTGCCACGAGCCGGACATGAACTCGCTCTGGCTCAGCATCGTGCTGGGCGGGTTGAGCATGCTGGCCAAGGAGACGGGCATCACTGTGTTCGTGCTGAACGTCGCGTACGACGCGTACCGGAACTGGCCGGCCCTGAAGCGGACCGTGCGCGATATGCGCTGGAGCGAGGAGACGCACCAGTTCGGACGGCGCGTCTCGCGCGTCCTGCTCTCGATGGGGGTCCTGCTGGCCGTCCGATTGGCGCTGCTGCAAGGATCGCTGCCCCGCTTCTCGCAGCAAGACAACCCGACCGCCTTCCACCCGAATCTCTACGTTCGGTAAGTAGCCGCCAACAGGGAGCCCTCGATCCTCGATCACTCACCTCCATTCCGTTCCGTTCCGCAGGCTGCTCACCTTCTGCTATCTGGCCGCCTTCAACTGGTGGCTGCTGCTGTGCCCGTCCACGCTCAGCCACGACTGGCAGATGGGCTCGATACCGCTCGTCACGACGCTGAGCGATCCGCGCAACCTGCTCACCTTCATCGCGTTCGGCGCCGCCCTGCTCTTCACGTACCGCGGTCTCACCGATAGCGAGGTAATTCCAACCGGAACGTTGTACCGATTGTTTGGCTTTATTTTAATGGGTTGACGAGAGGTAGTTTGAATTAGGTAAAGTTTTCACAATCCACGATCTCGCCCGTTTGACGCATTTTCGAGGACCACAAATTTGCATTCCTTTTTTGTGTGTCTATCAGCTCGCTCGAGTGCGCCGCTCGACTGATGATTTATGTTGAAAATCCTCTCTTCGATGCCGTCGGATATTGAAATGCACGCGTTTTTGCGCACGAGTTCCCCGGTCCACGGTGTTCTATTTCGGTTTTTGTGAGCCCTTCGATCCGTTCAGTGCAGTGCAGTTCAACAGTGCAGTGCGATTGCATCGCAAACCGATTGCAATCAACTGTGCAAATATTGTATCATCTGCCACCGGAATGGGCACCGAAGCTTCTGTGGATCTAAGGAACGAGCAAAAAGCCGGGCCTTGCGGCTGGAAAAACCCCATGATTGGAGTGAAACAAAAAGGAGCAAACGAAAAAATACCAGATTGACAACGGAAAAGGGACCAACCGGAATGCAGCGGCGGGCGCTCTGACGATGTTGATTGATGTAATGCATCGATTATTTATTGAGCAGCCGGCAAGCTGCTTATTGACGTTAATTGTCCACGCCGGACGTTCTTGTCTCCGAGAATTGCGCCTGTTTCCTCCCTTTTGGATCATCCTTTTTTGCAGTACTGCCCGGTTGGGCGTATCCATTTTCCGAATCACCGTCGATCCGATGTTGCGTGGCAATTGTATAGTACGTATTGTAGTATTTTTTGCAGCTGGCCCGGGACACGCCCGTCTGTTTTCCGTGTGCAGAAAAAGGGTTCCATTGAACAGCGGTCCGTTCGGTCCTCCTTTATTGGGCTTAATTCAGTGCCGGACTGCGATGAAGATTAATCTGAAGCCGATCGATGGACGCGGTGGCGATTGAACATATTGCGGCGTATGTGGAGCTTAAAAATGCAAAACTCGCCGTTTGCGCACCCTTTCTCTACTCCGCGTGAAACGCTTTCGATCGATCGATCTATATCATTTTTTGATCCGAAACGTGCTGCAAATGATAAAGCACGAAATAGCCAAATCAAATATATTTGGCTTTGTTGAAATCCGATAGGTTGTTGGTTCGCTCTGAAAATGATTGATCTGGGCTTTCGGATTAACGTGTGCAATTTGAATTTCTTCCAAATTTCGAATTGCTGCTCGTAAAAGAACTAAAAGCATAATATGCCTCTTTTGAAAACAGGGATTCAATTCAAAAGTCCTCTGTTTGGTGCTATTTGGTAATGTTTTTTATATGCTTTATATTTGAGGAGTTTTCGAGGGTATCTACATGGTATGAATTGGATCAAAATAGCACCACTTCGTTCGTTAACTCTTATGTTTAATGTTTTTGGAAGACTTAATTTTATAATGTTTCTCAGATGTTGACATATCGTAAGATGTGACTATCATCGTCGTTTTTCACGTGGCGTTTTTCGCAATTTTTCATTCAACTTCTTTTTGCATTCTGTAAGCGGTTCAATTGGTTACGATAAGATCCCGACTGTTTTGGGCTGATGTCGTCAGCATTAGCGACTAGCTGTCCATCACCAGTCAGTAACTACTTCAGATAGGGGTTGATTTGGTAGAGTTTTTTATACCGATTCGTCTATAGCAACGATTTGGCTCTCCTTGGCTACCAGAACAATCTTTTCATGATACGAGGGTCACTATTTATATTTCGGGAATAGGAACAAAAACAAATAGTGAAGCTGCGAATATATTTTTATTGTTTTTCAAAGTACTCGCCACGATGATCGATACACTTTTGCATGCGCTTAAACCAATTTTCAAAGCATTTATTCCATTCCGAATGAGGTATCTCCAAAACATGATTTTTGAACGCTTCAAGAGCTTCTTCGGGCGATGAAAATCGTTGACCACGCAGTTTATTCTTCACGGATGGGAACAAAAAGAAATCATTGGGTGCCAAATCAGGGCTGTACGACGGATGACCCATCAATTCGATGTTTTGAGTGCTCAAATAGTCTCTTGTTTGAGCCGATGTGTGAGAGCTGGCATTGTCATGATGAAGAACAATCCGACGTCTCTTGTTTGTTTTCCTTATTTCACCGAAGATTTCTGGCAAACAGATGGTTGTGTACCACTCAGAATTTACTGTTCTACGATCCTCTAGAGACACTGTTGCAATATGACCAGTTTTTCCGAAGAAACAGGCCACCATTTTCTTTGAAGTGCTTCGTGTGCGAACAACTTTTGTTGGATTTGGTTCATCTTGGAACACCCATACAGTCGACTGCTGCTTACTTTCGGGCTCATACGAATATATCCATGATTCGTCACCTGTCACGATTTTATAAACGTCTTTTGAAGCACCGCGATTGTATTTCTGAAGCATTTCTTTGCACCAATCGACACGAGCCTTTTTTTGAGCGATTGTCAAATTATGTGGGATCCAACGTGAACATAATTTTCGCACAGCTAAGTGTTCATGTAAAATCGCATATATGCTGGTGGAACTAATGCTTAGGGATGCCTCAATCTCACAATAGGTTACATGACGATCTTGCTTAATCATTTCGTGCACAGCATCGATGTTTTCTGGCACTACAGTCGATTTTGGACGACCTTCACGAAACTCGTCGGACAGCGAACTACGACCACGATTGAATTCACTATACCAGCGATACACAGTGGTTTTTGATGGAGCATCATCGCCAAAAGTCAAATTAAGTTGATTGACGCACTCTTGTTGTAATAATCCACGTCGAAAGTCGTAAAAAATCATCGCTCGAAAATGTTCACGATTCAGTTCCATTTTTTTGCCGAGACGAAACTTTCAACTAAATATAAAATAAACAAATAGCGTCCGTATGACAAAATGTTCTGAGTACGTATGTCGTCAAAAATGTCAAACTTTACGATGGAACCATCACATGGACTCACATGACATCAGTGTTGCCAATTCCCGAAATATAAATAGTGACCTTCGTAGTTGAGCTTGATGATTTGCGTTGTTTTATTCATATTCTCAACAACCGATCTGCCAGAGCTTGACAGCATTTTCACCGGACGCCAATGAACGACAGCAGTGAGATATTGAGCAAGGGCTAGGCTAGACATTGTGCTAGTGTCAAGCTCTGTAGTTATCGTTTTGCCAGTTCGCTCTATTTTTTGTTTTTTTTTTCGTCCACTACGGACTCGAGAGAAAACAGTACATGGTCAAGTTATTTTGGGGAAATTCTAAAAGCTAGAATGTTTTTGGTCCCATAATTCGAGCCATGCAACAACAATAAACGCAGGTCTTCAAAGCCAAAAAAGCATAGAAATAATCTATGTCCTCTTGGCGAATATTGCTTAAAAATAGACACAAATTGAATACTCGGACGAGGCGCTTTTCGCAGTTTTTAGCTTATTCTGGGCTTGCTATCTAGAGCTCACTGTCACGGCCAAGGTCCGATGTTCTTTTTGAAGGCTTTTTACAATATTTTTTTCTATACGATTACGCTCGTCAGTCAGCGTGGTGATTCTTTGTGAGTATTTTCGGCCAAGCACAGCTGGATGGTTTCCCGAAACTGGCATCGAAAGAGATTGTCGTAAATTATTAAATTTCCATCATTCTGTTCGTCGTATTTTTGTTGTTCGCGAATTCGAGCGGATCGAACCAAACATATCGATCTTCTTCGCTCCGTTTCAAGTATCTCCCACTTCCGCAGTCGGCCGCTTTCTGCGCACCATCAGCTCATTATTCACTCACAGGAACGTGCGGAAAAATGGGCTGCAGGCGAAGACGGGCTTGTTCGGGGTTCGGGAACGGGCGCGAAAGAAAGCGCAGCACCAAATTGAAGTGGTATCGATAACGACGTCAACAACGCGTCGTGACGCCAAGCAAGAAGCCCTCGGAGGAGCTGACGAAAGCGAAAGAAAGGGCGATGAAAATGATGAACCGCCAGGAAGACGGCAAGAACGCAAACGAAAATGGCACCGGAAAATGGGATAACAAACAGCTCGTTGCGCCGAATACATTTCGCTGACGTACGGATTCACGGAGTCTCTGTTCACACCATCACCGCGAGTCGTGGAGTCTTCAAATTCAATTCCACCCATCCCGGCCACCCTGCCCGGGGAGGGCCTCTTGGGCGGGTGTTCCCTTCATTGGAACCACGGTACAGTCAATCTCGGCACATCCACTCAGCTCATTAGAACAAATGGGCTTCATTTCCCAATCACTCATTCTTAATTTCGTACCGGGCCCCGTGCGTTCGCCACGGGCCCGGCTCGGCCACTCAACGCCGAGCCCATCAACCGAATCCCGGCGGCGTATCGATATCCTACCGAGGACCATCTGCGATAAAGAGCGCGCCCCGGCGAAGAAAAGCGCAAGCGAAAACAAAATAAAACCAAGACTTCCGGCGTGGTATGGTTGATTTATCTCTCGTTTAGGCAGAGATTTTTCTTCCAGCTGGGGAGGACCGTGACCGGAGCACCCGAACCCGGACAGGTCCTGGGTGGTGCGGTTCTTGTTCATCTAATTTTCTTGATCCACGCGGCACCCAACGCGCCACCGTTTGCCACAGTTTCCAAACACCAATTTCCAAGCGAATCGGGAACGAGCCACAAGGCGTGGAATCGTTGCCAAAACAGGGAACCACTTCACAGGGAAGGTCTTAGGGGAGCCGCCTCCAGCTCTCGCCCGAAACCAAACATACTTATGTTAACGTCGACACCTTCCACCTACAGCTACAGCATCATCATTACGCACGCGATGCAAGACCGCAGAACCCGCCCTGGGCCACCGCCGGTGACGGTGCCTTCGCAAATTATACTGTTTTAATGCCCAAGCCAGCCAGCTACTGCTGGTGAGCCTACCGAGACGAACGGAACATCAGCTTCAGGCAGCAGCCTCCAAACCTCATTATTGCCGTATCTTGCACAGCACGGGCCACTAGCTTCAATGAGCCCGTCACGGCAATGGCACTGTGGGCTCGAGCGCTTGAGTGTAATTGTTCCAAAATCAATTAACGGTTGGAAGAAAATTTTGCGTATTTTTATTTATTTATTTATTTATTTATTTATTTATTTATTTATTTATTTATTTATTTATTTATTTATTTATTTATTTATTTATTTATTTATTTATTTATTTATTTATTTATTTATTTATTTATTTATTTATTTATTTATTTATTTATTTATTTATTTATTTATTTTCTTATTTATTTATGTTATTATTATTAAGTTTCACTCATTTCTACTATAGTGTTGTAATTTTTGTTCATTTAATCTTCCTACATGTTATGAAATTATAAGTAATTCTGTTTGGAACGCTCTTTACGATATCGGTCTCCTGATTCATGCAATTTGTTACTAATCCGTTTGTCAAACGCTGGGCCAAGACTACATTTCATTGCAAGCCACTCCACTACACGTTCCCGAGTTACACCGTGTCAGATGCGAAACAATAAACTCTGTGTGTGCGTGGCTGAGGACACGTATCGGTCCGCGACCGATACACAAATACGCGGTCCACGCTCAAAGGCACACTGCTTCAGCGCCGATGTTCGGCTTCTTGCTTGGCTTGCTTTTATGTGTTACCAATCAATCAAGAATCCGCTGTTCGATCACCACCGGGCACAGCATATGGTCCGCCTGGGTGGTGGCGGAGGAGAGCACGAACGATCCTTCGACGGCACCGACTTCGATGACGACGGCGACGTGTAGGATTTCCCTTTTCCTGCCGCCGGTTAGTGTTGTTATTTGCGGCCGTTGATTGATGGGTCGCAACGAATCGCATCGAGCGGGTGTGGGTGCGGTGGGATCAGGATACGCGGACCGGGGTGGGCGAGGTCAGGATACGTGTGAACCCCGAACCGGTGAACCCCTCCCGGAGCCAGCAGCTCCGAAATGTAGCGGCAGTAAATTGATAAGTGAATTAGATAAATGACGTTTTATGTAACTTTCACTCTTTATCCTTCGCCCGGGTCCGCTCCGCTGACAGCCACCCTGCATCCCACTTATGTTTGGTCATATTGTGGGGCGTTTTTTTCTGGGGGCGACCTGGGTGAGCCGTGCCGGGAGTTCATGTTTCACGGCGGACGCCATAAATTTGCAGGCGCTTGGCCCAAGAGCCTACGCCACCTTCTGACTGACAGTTTCGGTCGTATTGGGTTTGGTCCTTCTTCTTCTTCTTCCGGCCGACCGATTGCGTGACAGGGATTTGCGTCAACCATAAATTGCCTGTTCTCGCCGCCGAAGCTCGACGTATGATCACCGAAATAAACGTACACCCTCCCCGCGTTGCCGATTGGGTGTCAGTCTCGACTACAAGAGGTCGTTATCGAGTACGGGCCGAGAACTCATGACAGCTTAAGATAAATGACGCGCTCGCTGAGACCTCCGAGAGAAGAGCTGACGAACGTTTTGGGAGACAATGCATTGGCCGGGGGCCATTGTGGAGTTGTTTACCGGGATAGAAGGCCCGGGATTGTCGGTTGGCCACATTGACATATTTATTCTTGTTTACTTCAAACGTTACCGATTGGTTTATGTTAACATTTGTTTCAAGCCGTGTGTCTCAATGGACACTGCACGAATCGGGGCAGTCAGCTGGGTCGCAGATTTCGCACACGTCCTGGCTATCGACCTCGTACGTCCGAACGGCAGTTAGCTCTAAAAACAAATCAAGTCAGGTCAAAGTTGAAGTCCGAGGTACCAAACGCCTCTCGTCTTACGTGGATCGTAGTAGTCGTGCACGATGACGTGCGCCGGTCGCTTGAAGGCCACCTGCACCCGTCTGTAAGCCGTGACCAGGAAGCAGTTCTGCTCGATTCCCATGTTGTTGTAGTAGAGCACAACCGAGGTGCCTCCGAACCGGATTTCGATATTCTGCAAGAAAAGTAGGCCGTTGCTAACGAGACCCATACCGGCCGGGAGCTCTACTTACGCTTATGGGATTGGCGGTGGTTTTCTCGCTGATGGGTTTACTGTCAACGACGTACCCACTTGGGAAGAAGACTTCAACCAGCGCCATGTTGGACCGCTCGTCGACCAGTTTCGGTATGAAGCTGCTACATACGTACAGCTCCAGCTTGCTGTCGAGAGTGCTGTTTCGTCGGACCACGTCCAGATTGAACTGCGGACGGAACCGGCTCAGCTCCAGCGCGTACTCGTACGAGACCTGCAGCAACCCAAACCCAAAGCCTGCCACTTGGAACTCTAGTTTGTTGGTGTTTTCCGTGAACTCGTCGTAGCTCATTTGCTCAATGTTGAGCGACGTGACGCGGAACTCTTTGCGCCGCTGTGGATAGATCAGCTGGATCGAGTAGTCGTTGCGCGCGGGTGAGATCTTTTCGGCCAGCTTGGTGAGGGCCTTTAGGCCTACGAACGTGTCCTGCGTACGCGGGAAGCTTCCGGTTTCGTACCGTTGGTCCACGAGCCAACGCATAACCGCCGTACCATCGACGTACCGCTCGGCCAGCACGAGTGACAGTAGGGCGTAGGCCGTGGTTTCGACTTTGTTGACCGACCGGTGCCAGTGTCGTTCGGTTTCGTTCTTCGAGGTCGTGCTCAGGTCCATCAGCTTTGCTAGCGCCTCGTGCTTTTGATAATGATTGTTCAGCCACAGTGCATAAGTGACGAGTGACAGATCGTACGCATCCTTCATACCTGGCAGGTTGCCGGTGATGTACCGCACCGCTTTCTCGATCACCTGCGGGTACTTCAACGCCGCACTTTCGTTCTCCAGAAATGCAATCAGTACGTACGACGTCAACGCTACCCCGTTTCGTAGGCCACCCTGCATATCCTTGTGGTAGACGGCACCGGCAGCATCGAACCGTCCGGAGCTGTGCTGTTTCTTGGCCAGCCAGTCAAACGCTTTCAGTATCATCGCGGCATCCACGTCCGGTAGGTACTTGGAGGCTATCTGCATCGAGTTTCCGACGAAAGCCGTCAGAAAGACACTTCCCTCGGAGCTAGGCCACAGACCGAACGAGCCATCTGACAGCCGGTATTTCATTTGGTTCTGGTAGCCGAGCTTCAGGAGACCCTCTGCCTTGCTCATCAGGTGTTGCTCCTTGGACCCGATCGCGGTCAGATAGTCCAGCACCAGGATGTTGGGCACGAAGCGGATCATGTTCTGTTCGCCACAACCACTGGGAACGCTGAGCAGGTTGTTCAGATTCTTCAACACCGTGGTCAGTATGTTGGCTGGAAAGGAAAAAAGAGCCGAATCTATTATCGGCATACGCGGTAGAATCGCGGCAAGGGCACACTCACGGACAAGGGTAAACTCGATCTTTTGCGAACCACGATCGGCGTTCCTGTCGATATCCAACACCATTGCAAACGACTGGTTTCGGTAGGTGTCGTGCGAGAAGAACCGCGAACTTGACTTGCGCTGTACCAAGCTCTCCGGCAACACACGGATCGCTTTTTCGATCCCATCCATTTCGCTCTGGCTGCCACGATCAATTGAAGCACTGATCCGTACCACCATCTCACCGATTGTAAGCGATTTTACCAGAAATGAAATGGGAACTCCGACGTTCGGCGGAACGGTGACCGATTTGGTGTAACTTGAGTCTTTGGCAGATGGTCCGATATACTCCATTTGGTTGTCTACAATGTGCATCGTCACCTTGGCCTTTCCTGGTAGATTGCTGAAAAGGGTGAACTGTAACAGTACCGCTTCGCCACGCTTAATGGAGTACGGCAGGTTGTCCACGATGTAGAACGGCTGAACGGTTTTGAATTCGATCGGTTTCTTAATGATCCCCAACCCGTACACCGGATCGATGGAGAATCCCGTGACCTGCCAAGAGGTCGTCGAGTCTGGTACCCCTTCCTCCAGCATGGACGATCCCGATTGAGGCATACTTAGGTTTGTCCACAGGAAAGACTCCAAAAAGTTTGTCCTATACGACACTGACTTTGACCGAGAGATTCTTCGAGAAAGTAGGCCAGCTCGGCCAGTGTTTGCTGAAAGGGAGAAAATGGCCGACAAAAGTGTAAGAATATGATAGACTAGAGAGCATTGTCTGAGTTGGAAGGCTGTTACCGTTGAGGAAAGATATGCCTTCTCGCAAGAGAGCGATCAGCCCGAAGCTCTGAAAGAATGCGAGTCTGCTAAGTCTTCTTTGCGAAATCGCGACGACATTGTACTCACTCCGAAAGGATCGAAAATATTTTCCTCGATCGAATGTAGTCCATCGAATGCTTTCACCGCGTCGTCCCAATACAGATCGTGATCTTTGCTGAATTGTAGCAAACTTTTATCGTACGCCGCCAGAGCCACGTACGATCCAGGGTGACCGGTCATCGTGAGCTTAAGAGTTTCGCCGGGTTTCACTTGGTTTTTATCAATTTTTAAATCGAACTACGAATCAAAGATTACACGTCAAATATTCGACCGACCAAATCAAAGACTGATCCGTTTGCTTACATTGTTTTGGAAGTCCGCAAAGTCCAGGTCTACGAAATCGTAGACCACGATATTGTTGGAGGTAGTGGCCACAATTATCTTCGCTTTCGGGATCATCTTCTCCGATGGCTTCAACTTGAGGAGATGTGTGGTTACATTGCTGAGCGGTACGAAGCCTGAGTCAATAAGGTCACCCTTTGCGATGATGTAGTACAAGTAAAACGACATCTTGTTCGTGCAGGTCACTCGAAGCGAGATTGGAGTATTCGCTTTTGGACTTGAATAAAGAGTTATAATGTATCGTAAAATAGCCATATCTTTACAGGGCGGGTTAGGTGTGCTTACGAGGACTCAAAATTGACCTTCAGAAATGCTCTACTGTCGTGTTGAATCGCATCAATCACCTCTCCCAATATGTCTTGCCCGTCGATTGATACCTTAAATGAAAGATACAGTAAGATATACAAGGTATTCTCGTGATGGTGAATATCTTACTGTTATGTAGAGCTCATCCGTGGATTTGTCCGTATTCAAGGCCAGTTTTGTAAGACCTCTATCATCTGTTTTATAGGTGTTTTTGAAAACAGCAGAAAGGCCATCAACGGTCACCTGAAAGGAAACTCCTTGCGCTGGTCTGCCATCTTGAAATGCTACCTTAACGGCACAGGCATAGAGCGTCCCAGGGCGGAAGGTGGGAGTGTCCCTGATAAGCTCCACACGATACTTGTGTTTGTACACCGTAATGTAGTGCTCTTTGGAGACTGTTCGATCTGCAATAGGCCAGATAGTTTGAACCATTGTAAACTCCCCAAGTGTGCCGTTTACTTACTGGTATGCTTCTCGGTAAACGTGACATTCAGCCGGACACCCTGAGAATCGTCAAAAACCTCTAACTCATTATTGAACTGCACCACCAGCTGACCACTGCCGATCAGTTTCACCATTTTTCTTTGATCAAGTATGTCATCCTCGAGGTAGACGTCTACTATAGCGGAGCCCTCGACGGGCACTCCGACATTGTACTGTGCCGATATCGTAAGGTTTAAGCCCTGATGTTCCTCCAGTGGCACTACCGATGGGTAGACATCCACGTCGTAAGTGGACAGAACGTATTCCTTCACCTCGAACGTCTTTGACGCTAGTTCTTCTTCCTTCGACTGCACCGTGATAGAATAGGTGCCAAGAATCGGTGATGGCGCTATCTGCAGGTCGTTGTCGAACACTCCGTAATGTAGCCGTGCGGCCGACCATTTACGTATGACGTTTCCGTGGGGGTCTTGAACGGTTACATAAACACTTGCTACGCCGACGGGAGGTTTTAGGTCTGTGTCTAAAACGATCGCTCGGAACTGAACCGTGTCGCCTGGTTTGAATACGGGCTTGCTGATTTGTATCAAGCCGGCGAGGGATCTGCTCAACAGCGTCAGGTCCGTCTCTCGGTGAAAGCGTAAGCCACGCTGTCCATCGACGGTGAGCTTGTAGCTGCCGGGCGCGAGATTAGCAGGAAGCTGACCAAGCCAACCAAAAAGAGAGAGCGTGAGGTCAACTGGGATCAGGATCGCTCCCGCATCATACTTACGCTGAAGTGAATCATTCGATTTGTGTTCTGTGGCACTTCGGCATCTTTGGTGACGTTCAGGGTACCGGTGCCGTCCACCGCATGACCTTCGATCCACAGCTTCAGATGGGTGGTTTTCGCATTCGACTCGAAATTGCTGATCACCACCGTGTAGTTCTGATTGGATCGGATATGGTTCGGTGCCACCACCAGAAACCTGCGAACGGTTAAGGACACTGTGGTGTGCTGCTTGCGATCGAGCTTCGAACGTACCCTTGGCTTACGCTGATCAACGACACAAAAACGACTAATCCAATCATCACGAGAAGCCTGCACAGTTTGATTCTGTTCATTCTCAGACATCCGATGCTTCCGTGAGCTAAACTTGAACTGAGCGGTGCGCTGCCTCAAGCTGATTAAGGTTCCGGCCGGCCAAACGGCTAGATAGCGAGGGAATTCCCTGGCATCTTCGGAGACAGAAAAAAATCACACGTAAACAGAAGATAGGAGTAAAGGAGGGTCACGCTCAATCGGCAGAGCGTTGGAGAATAGGCAGTGACCCCGGAGATAAGACCGTGCAGTTAATTAGTCTAACCAAAGGCGATTTAGCGCGATGCAAATGAGCTGTTTGAAGAATATTCTTAAGAAAGCACAGAGCTTTTATTGAGCACCAAACATCTAAATCTAGAACTCTAAATATTCAGATTGTTTTTATACGCAATATTGCGAGGAACACGTTTAACCAGCTTCTCATTTAGGAAGATTAGCCCTAGGAAGATGAAGTTAGTCAGTGATTCTGAATGAATTTCAGTCCAAAATGTGCGGTACTAAGGCGTTACACAGTTTTCTATGTTTTCTATGTTTTATATGAATTCCGTCAGGCTGATCTAAAATAGAAGGGCAAAAAAAGAAAAGAAAAAGAAGCGCATCGATAAAATATGAAAATTTCACCGCTCAAATTTCGATGTTCGTGCTCGGTTCGCATTATCGATGGGCGCCACTAGCACGCTGCATTTGTTTGCGTACTTTTTGTACGTTTTTTTCCTCTCCATGAACCACTTTCTACCGTTGGATTGATCGATAGAATCCGATTTCGTTTGCATTTCAGCCCATTTGATTGATTGCATGAGCCGCGGAATGTATCAAATCCGGCGGCCAGCATGAAACGCTCTTCGTTCTAGTGGCAAAGTTGGAGCTGAAAAGAAACTAAAGGCTTTCTTTTCATCATGTTTTTATTTTAGCCAGGAATTGAGTTGATTGAACTCTTGTATTCCCATTGAGTGTCCGCTGTGGATGGGTTTCGGTGAACTCAGCTTTACATCAATTAATGATCTGTAGTAAATTAAAAAAAGTTTGAACACCATTCAATCAATCGATCGATTTTATACCCTTATTTGGATTTTCAGTCATCGACACTAACAACGCCTGACGTACCTGATTCATTATGTCCGAGAACAGAACCAGTGAAAGAAAGTGACGCAAGACAGACGCACACAAGACGATACTGATGAAATTTCCTTTCAGGATATTACACTGAATTGCGCACCATAACGACACTGCGTGGGACCGAGCATCCTTTCCAATTCGGACGCCCGTCGTTCCCCGTCTGGTGGTTTTTTCGTTTTCACTCCCCATCACAGACCATCATCACCTTCTTCTGATGACACGCCGCCGCCTCGTCCAGGGAACCCGCCCCGGCACGTCTTCGCAAGGCTACCCCGTAAAAATGTCGGTCCCGTCAGCACTCTCCGGCACGTAATTCAATTGAATGTCCATCAGAACGCCACCCGGGTCCGGTAACTAAATAAATACAGAGACCCATCCCTAGCGGCGGGATAGAAAGAGAGCGAGAGAGATAGAGAGCGAATCCTTTGTGCCGAGCGAGATGCAGCATAGCAAAATAATCAAAATTTCATTTATTTGCCCATCCGTTGCCCGGTGGGTTATGGGCTGCTTTGTTGTGTCGCTCCGTCTGTTGTCGGAGAATGTGTATTTATAGACTTCTGCCGATGGGAACGGATTCACGCAGGACACCAGGACTTTGATCTGCGGAGCGCTTCCCAGCGTGCGACATCAAATCAGATGACTTTATTAGGACCGGCCACATTCTGCCCCGCACCGAGAAGAAATTCGCCTCGAGAGTCGAAAGTAGAACCGTGGAAACCGCAGAACCGAACGAGTCCGAGTTGGCCAAGTGTTTGGGTGGGCCGGAGGGGTCCAAAGTAGACAAAAACAAGCGAATGGCAACAAGATTTCCGATTTGCGGAAGTGGCCCAAAAGTGAAAGTCTTATCCCGTCCAATCTCATAAAACCACCCGAATCATTGCCCGGGCGCACGCACGCTGGCCTAATAAAGTCCAGAACCGTACGCGGGGCACGCTTCACGCTCATAAATACCCGCACTCGATGCTATGCTTTTCGAGTGGTGGGCGCTTCGCAACATGGCCGCTTCGCCCCCTTACAGACACATACGCTGGAGTTGGAGTTCGGTCGGACTTTGGTGGCGTCTGATTGTGGCTGGGCCGATCAATTGGGTTTATGAACATCGAAGAGCATAAAGAGGTGGGTTCTTGAGCCTTTTTTCTTCCCCCTCCTGAGCAGCGGGTATTGAATAGGACACCGCACACACACCGTTAAGTGACTCCCTTGACTCCCAATCGTAGGGAAGCTTGGGGCTCGGGCAAGTACTTGGGAAGGCCGGGCCAGTACCATAAATAGACGAAATGAAATTAGTCGTGGGTTGCACTTCACTTGACCTGGCGGGGCACACACAGGGAGGGAGGAGAGGCGGCGGCAGCAATCAATTCACTTTTTATCGCATTGGCCCATTAGAAATGAACTTCCTTTCCCGTAGTGTCCGTAGAGTTTCGAAAAGAGAGTTTTCAGGGTGAGCAGGAAATTAATTTTCTTCCTTTGCCCCGACAGCGTCGGGGGAAGCGTTTTTCTCCTTCGGCCATCGGCCAGGGAACAAGTTAAAACAAGTTCCTGGTTCCCGCACACGGGAAAATAGTGGCACCGTGTGGCTCCGGGGACAGGCGGACACAAAATGGCCGAATCGAAATAGCAGGCTGGGGCTGGCAAATGCCGCAAATTCCTCACCAACGTTCAGGTTCGCGATTGTCTTGTGGTCCGTGAGCAAGCACCGTTCGGTAACAATCACATTTATGGGTTTAGGAAAATTAGGACCCACAGCCAGCATCTCTTGCCTTCGCCAGCAGATTTGCAGCACAGCATCGTGGTTTGATTTAATCACTTCTAACGAACTACTACCTGGCGATCCATTAATATGTTGGGAAACTTTTTCCCTTCGCTTAATCCGGTTTTAAGAGACTGTTCTACGTTTGACTCATTTAGCTGCAAGGGTTTGTTTTCGTATTGTCACTGGATGATAGTACTCTAGGCGGTAGTCCATTCAGCGGTCATTCATCGAAAACAACAAGATGGTTATAGTATTGTTTATTTTCAACGTCCTCGGAAATTGGCTTTTCTAACGATCAATCGGAGTGTCTCGACCGTAGATGAACCTGGATCAATTCATTGCTTTCTAAGCGAAGGACCTGAGTTCGAACCCTGACGATGAAGGCGGTATTTTTATACGGCTCTGAGGCTCTCATTATAATAAAAAAAACGAAACGTTTAAATCGGAACAATTCAAATAAAACACTACTAGACCTAAAATTCACCAAAAGACCAAGAACCAAAAGAAAGGACCAATGACCAAATCCGAGCTTCTTGGGACAAACAATGGCAAAGACAAAACAATAGTAAAATCTATCAAATCAGACCGATCTAATGAGCAGACGAAGAAATAAATCGGTAAAATGGAGTTTTGGAGCAAATGTAAAATAGACGCAACCAGAAAATAGCCTTATCGGTTTAGTCCATCTGGTATAAAGTAACTCCAAGAAATCAAGCTAAAATCACCAACAGAAACTATTTGAAATGACTTCTTCTCACCAAACACTAACGAATGAGACCCTATCCCAGCCTCTCATAACGACTCGAAGTGGACAAAACCCGACCCGAATGGACGTGCGGACCATAAATAATTGTCGCCGCTGCTGTGTAGTGCACGCATTTCATTTGTGCGCCAACCACCAACAGCTCACACCGTGGGGACACCGCAAGGACATCGCCGAGGACACCGCTACCAAACCACCAATTAATTACGCGACCATTTGTTGCCCATGTGTTGCCGTCAGGTTGCCAGCCGCGCCCCCTCGGGAAGGACTGGCCACCGAGCCGCGAGCCTTGAGTCTCGGACCCGTGGTTAATTGAATCCTTTGAAAGGATGCTGGACCCGCACGGGACCTTCGGTAAATAATTGATTGGGCACGGCACGGCACGTTGGGGTACAGCACTTGATGGGGACTGAGAGGGGCTTTCCTGTGTGTTGTTCTCACGGGCAGGACACATCATCCGGCTCGGTAGGAAGCTCGGCATCGCCACGTAGTTTGACTCCTTCAAGACCTCGCACGGTGTCACATCTCGGCTGTTGTTTTCTCTCTCTCTCCCGGATAAAACAATCCGCTCCGAAATCAGTAACTACATACTCGGGATGCGCGTGCGGCCTATAATGTGGTTCCTTTTCGGAGGTTTCCAGTGTCCTTTACCACCCTAAGCACTCGGACTGTGGTAACGTTATGAATAAATTAAGTAAACTTTTAGTTAAAATCTGGCCCTGACTCCGATTCCGTCCCGTGAAGTCTGCGGCAGGCAGCGACATGTCTCGGTGGGTGCAACGCCCGGCCACCGTCGGTTTTCGTTCCGAAGGAGCTCGGACTGGGCCGGCAACCGGCCCATCATTACTCTATTATGGTTTTCTCGAATGACTTCCCGCCCAGCCTTGGTTGGAACGTGTCCTTGCGTGCGTCCGCTCCCCCCGTTAGCTGATGTGTTCGTTCGCTGGCCTAACGGGGGACGAACTTTTTCTCATCTCATTCGTATTCATTAAACGGTGCGGCCCGACCGGACACAGACGGAGCGGACTTCCAACATGGCGGCGCCCGATCGGCGTCGATTTTTGGGGTGGCCGACCGGCCGGCCGGTGTTGGGTGAAAAACAAACGGGAAAATCCCGCACCGGAAGCGGAAAGAAAACCGTCCCAAGGACTGCGCTTCGATTCCGGGCGAGGCTGAAAATTCACTGATTTTCCACCAGCATCCAGCATCAGTCTCGGGGCATTTCCTTCGCCCGCGACATGTTCATTTGGGTCGGCCGGGGCCGCCCTTTTGTGCTTGTGTATTAGTTTACTGCCTTCGTCCGTCTGAATTGCGCTTTCCTTCCGTCCGTTTTTTTTTGCAGCATCAACGTCACGTGCCGCTAGTGCTGGGCCTCCTGCTGCTGGTGCTGCCGTTCCTGCCCGCCACGAACCTCGTCGTAACGGTGGGCTTCGTCGTGGCCGAGCGTGTCCTGTACATTCCGAGGTAAGTTGTATTTCGCCATTCGCAGCCGTTCCCCTCCCTGGGTTCACCGGAGTTGCGGTTCCGCGGGAATGGGGAAATGTTTCAATTCCCCAAATGCCGGTGTCTGGAATGGGTGCGAAGAATGGGGCATCGAAGCCGGGCCGGGAAAAATCCCCACCTGAGCGCGGTAGGCCTCTGAGGCGGAATGTGAACCTTCGCCACCGGCGCGGTCCTTCCGATGCACTTCTTTTCTCGACTTTCGAAAAGTAACAAACCACCCGGAACAAAAAAAAAAAAGAAGGGACCACATAAAAGCGCCTCCCAAATCAGACCAATTACTCTACCGAGTCTGGGCCGGTATGGAGGGTCGACAAAAAATGCCGGAATGCCGGTCGAGAAGACCGCAACAGAAAAAGAAGGAAAAGGAAACGACTCCGCTCAGCACACAACTTTAATTGCAAACGCGCAGCTGCAGGTGTCGGTGGTAGACGCCAAATAGACATCTCGGAGCGCCCGGTCGAAGAACGCAACTTTTAAGTGGACCGAAGAAAGGCGAAACTTTTCCATTTTTATAAAGCGCGAAAGCGGGCAGCAAACTTTCACGGAGCATCGCGCACCCACAACGCGCGTTGTCACTATCGCCACTAGCTGTGTGCTAGAGTTCCGCCACGGATCGCACATGTGGCCCGCCCTTGGCTGGCTGCAGCACTTTGTGGGACTAAATTAATTAGTCCGCGCAAAGTGGCGAAAAAGGGGATTTTTTTTCTAAATGACAGCCTTTTATGCTGATTTCTGTGTTGGAACGTCGGAGAGCTCGCTTTTCTTGGTCCTTAGTTTGACACGTTTGCGATGGATTTAAACAGTGCTCTTCGTTTTTGAAATACTTCCACCGGATTTCTGCTTAATCGTTGTTTCAAGTATGTTTAGAGGTTTGTTTGTTTTCTTTTTCTGCTTTGTTTAGCGTTTTGGTTTGTTTCTTCTATCGTTTTTCTATTTATTTTCCTCAAAGCTCTCGGTTTTGGAGCAATTTACAAGGATCTTTTAACATGTTTCTCTTCTCTCTCTGTCTGTTTAAGCTTGTTCTCAATACATCCCTATCTACTCATTGTTACCATTTGTTTCTTTCAAGTATATTTCTTTATTTTGTTTCCAATTTCGTTATTCTATTATATTTTATTTTTATTTATCTATCACATCTTACACTACCAAAAGTGTCGTTAAAGTATAAACGACAATATCGAAAATGTCCGACTGTTTGGTTCGGTGGAGATCCCAGGGGTAAATATAAACAGTGGACCTACAATTTGAGTTAATTTTTGGGTATCCACCGGAAATGAAGCGGGCCCTCATTTTCGATGGATGTGACCCTAATAAACTGAACGGGCGACCAACTGAACCCGCTGCCGCTTCTGTCGTGTTCCAGCATGGGCTGCCTGATCCTGGTCGTGTACGGTGCGCAGCGGCTCTGGGAGCGCTTTCGGGCCGCACGGAAACCGATCCTGTTCCTCGGTGCCATCCTGCTGACGGCCGGCTGTCTGAAAACCATCGCCCGGAATCGCGACTGGAGCTCCCGGGAAGCGTTGCTACGGTATGCTATACGGATAACCCGCATCACCCTCCACATCCCGATCCCGTACCGCCCTCTCCTCCCCGATTCAACCATGATGAAAATCATTTAAAACGGACTCCGCATTCGCACGGACAGGTCGGGCCTGCAGACGCTGCCGCACAACGCCAAAATGCACTACAATTTCGGCAATTTCCTGCGGGACTCGTCGAAGCCGGAACCGGCCATCGCCCACTACCGGGAGGCGCTGCGGCTCTGGCCGTCGTACGCCAGCGCCCACAACAACCTCGGCACGCTGATGCCCCGCTTCGAGACGGCCGAGTATCACTTTCGGGAAGCGATCAAATATTCATCCGAACACATTAACGCCCACTACAATCTAGGCCAATTATACCGGTAAGTAGCGGGGTGAGGGGACGGGTTGAGGTGCACGTGGGATCGTCCTGAGCCGCCGACGGGGCTGACCTCAACCGGGCTGCCCGGGTATCGCTGACAACCAATTTGTCTCATTGTTGTCGGTTTTTATTTCATTTCGTTTTGTTTTTCGGGCGGCCAGGACACGGAGGGACCGCTGCACTTCCGGGTATCGATCCGGTCGGCGGGGCGGTCTCCGAGGGCATGTAATTTAATCAGGGAATTGGGACTACGCTACGTTAAAAGTTGTATCGCAGGACGTAAAAAATCTTCCCTAGCTTCGGCAGAAAAGCTCTCCGCGCGGTCGATTCGATGCATCCTGTGCCCGGTGGTCTTGAGGGAATGCGGCTTCGGAGCACTAGCGAGTCCGAGCTGTGCTGTGAGGTGGTCGTCCTATCAGTTCCGTATTACAATTTTACCCGTTCACTTTGCTCTTCCTTGACCATTTTCCCATTGTGTTGAGATCGTTGCTTTAAAGTGGAATGTTCCGGTTCCTGGTTTCTGTTTGCGTTGACTTCCTAACGGTTTATTGATTTTCTGTCAATTTATTTACTTTAAAGACACTTTGTTCGTTAAAACGAACGAAATCGACAATATTGAGTACGCAGGACGCCACACTGCGGAAGCGTATTCAAGAATTAGCTGCGCAAATGTCTTAAACAAATCAGTAAAATATTTTCTAACTAATTAATTCTAATCTAAAACAATCAATTATTTTGACCATTGAATTTTCTGTTCGCTTTTCGTTGATTTCTTTCTATCCTTGGCGTGCATCATGGTGCTACTTGTTTTACTTATTTTCGTTTTTTAATCTTGAAGAACCTTGAAAAACGGACTGAGCCGTATTTATTTTATTTTCATTGATGCCTATTTTGCTCAAATTTATTTTTTCTATATTCCTGGTCTGTTTGTTGTATTCCACTCGTGCCATATTTTTGTAATTAAAACATTCCACGAAACTCTTTCTTTTGACAATTTAATTTTTACCGAGGAAACCATCAATGTGCGTACCCTTCTTTGGGTTAAACATCTCAATAAAACTGCCATCATTTTCCAGGGGGTCGCTCACGATCTTGGTTAGGGATGGGAGTGCCGGAGAGTAAAATAAATCTTCGTCCGGCTGAATGCCTTCCGAGTGGCGTGCTTGGAAACGGATTACTTACGGCCACGCTACGTCGGCCTCGTTAAATTATCTCCCTTTTACTCGGGCTATAACGTTGGAATTCGCTTCAAGCATTCGTCCGTGGCGATTACTCTTACTCGAGCCGGTCGCGACCCATGCCGACCGTTCCGTGAAGGATCCGCGGCAGTGGATCCGATCCGATTAGAGAACGCGGTGGGCCCGCGTTTCTTCGGCCAACCATCGATCGGACCATACGGCGGAAGTCGGCATCCCGATGGGTCTCGAACTTGCTGTCTCGAATTTATAACGTTCAATTAATTTCTCGCACTTTCCTCGAAGTCCGATTACTCATCTTGGCGTTTCTGGTGTGCGCGGGCGCGGGAGAAAATAAAAACGTAAGCCAATTGCCGGCGTTCTCCTATCTGTCACCTGGTACCCGGTTTTGCCGGTGGGATAGAAAAATGAATCGCGGTAAAGTCTCCAAGTTGAAACCACTTTCCTCCAGCCGGTGGCTGTAATTGGAGAAAATTAAAAGCACTGAACGCAGGCGATCCACAAGAAGCCGTTAACTGGGGCCCGAGACACCGTGGGCCCGGTGCTGCACATGTTAGCCACCCACCGGGGCCGGAGGGTCCTGGCAGGGGCTCCAGTTACGTTTCTTTAATTATCCTTTAATCCTATCGTTTGCTTAAATCTTGTGCCGAGCAGAAGCAGCCCTTGCCGCTGGTTCGTGTGCCACAAACGCGCGCGTGTCGTGTTCCGAGGGAACGTGCCAGGTTTCCTTCGCCACCGTTCAACCCTCATCTATCTCCCGGTGGCTCCCGTCGGGAGCTCGGCAGGGATCAAGTCCTTTTTGCTGGAGCGGTACGAACCCCCGGGACCGGGAAGGAGTTAACCGAGAGCCACGCGCCGGGAGCCAGCAGCAGGTGTTCCGCTACTTAAACGATTAGTACCGGCTTAGAAATTATAATTGCCATCCTGTCGGTGCGTTTGCATTAATGGTACCGCGGCCCACGTGGCTCCCAATATCCCCTCCCCTTTCGTCTTGGCAATCCTGAATTTCTCTCTTCTGCTGTCCTATTTTGAGAGTCCCTCCGACAGCAATCCGGTTTTTTTTTCTTCGCCGCTTCAGAAGGATGCTTGGCTGACATCTTGGTTCTTAAAAAGAAACAAACTCCCATACGCACCCAGTGCGATTTTAGTTTTATTTATATCGTTCAAACTTGTAAAGCCAATACAATGTTGCCGCCCGAATCGGCGTCGATGGGCGCAGACTGACAGCAGACAGAGCCAGAGCTAGCTCGAAGGGCCTCGGCAGAGATTATGTGGAAAGCTTCCCGTAAGCCCGGGCTAGTTCACGTTTTCACCTACACGCAACCATCCCCGGGGGCAGACACTCAACCGCCCAAAATGATGCTCACTATTTACAGCTATTGATGATGATGATGGTGATGGCGGTGATGGTGATGGCTGGTGGAGAGTTGTTTTGTTGCGGAATGCTGCCACTGCTGTAATCGGAGTACAGCGGCAGTAGCGGCAGTGGCGGCGGCAAACGGGCTCCCGGCTGGCGCCCCGGAAGAACGGTGGCCAAGTTTTGCGATGCTTCTATTGTTTTCCGTTGCGCTGGTCCTGCTGTGCGGGGAATAAATTGCCTCCGACAGCTCGGACTCGAAGAGTAATTGAAATACCGCACACGGACGAGCCGGGGCCGGTCGGGAGCGTCAGAATAATGACTTCACCGCGGTGGAGTTGGGCTTGGTGCAACAATGTTTAGAACAATCCGCTGAAGTCTATTCAGGGAGGGCCGGTTTCTGATGATGAACTGAAGCACTTTAGTTTTGCATTCTGAAACCTAATCGTCTTGTAGCTTCGTCGGAAGTCTGTGTGGTATGTGCTGGTCCAAATTCAATTACGCTTATTTATGTTGTCTTTTTCAATGGTTCGTTGTAAAGATCGGCACGTTTTGCTGTAGGACTCCACTGGATGTATAATCCTCTTTAAAGTGATCTAGAATATTGTGAACCGCAAAATGTGTTTGATATTACAGGTTTAAACGAATTCTAGAACCTTGAGATCCTTAAGGAGGGATTAGTATAATTATTCGTGAAGTAAAGAAATAGTTAATAGCTTTTATTATTGAATTCTTTCACTTCGGAACATATCAAGGTGACAGACAGAGGGAAGCTATCGAAAACTTGGAGGGAAAATGGGGCTTTAAAAAGTTAAAGCCTCCATTCTGGCAACTAAGATCTAAGCCATAGATCAATGGCACTCCAAAAAATATTTCATTCTTGGCCCAGTAAATAATTTTGTTTGATCTGTTATCGAATGATTAGCTCACTTTTATAAGGGAAGCTGCGAATTGTTGTCTTTTGGTATGTTCAATGCTCATTATCCAAGAGAAACTCGTAGTTCGAAGTATTCAACTCATAGATATTAAAGGCAATGCGTTGAACACTGAATAACAATCGTAACACAATCTTAAATAAAGAATTCTGTAAAAAGGACTCACCTCCCTGAGGTTGCTCTAATTCACAATTCATCTTTGTAGACCCTTTTCCACTTTGCAAGACACCCAAGGAACTCGTGTGCTCTGTAAAAGTTCTCGATTCGAATGGTTAACGTTTTATAGCAACAAATACTGTTTTTTGCAATGCTTCAATGGTTAAATATCTTTTTGCACGAGAAGAACTAGAATATAGCGTTAGTTGATTCTTGACTTCTTCTCTTAGTGGCCTTGGCAGCTACTATTCGTTGTACTTCTTCGGTTCAACATGTCAATACAACTAATTGAAACATTCAAATGATATTTCTTTGAAGTCTTAGAGCTTCTGTTAAATGTCATCACTCATGACTAAGACTTGAGCTCAGTTTCGAGATGTCCTTGTCGCACTGTTTGTGACACATTTGAAGTGACGTTCAAATTCGGACATTTGAAGTGAAAACACTCAGTAATTGGACAAAGTAGGTTTTGCTGTTTCCCCTGTCTGGAGGGAACTGACGTGGCGTACGAATAAATAGACAGCAGCACAGCAATTAATGTGATAGGAGAGCCAACATTAGTTCGAAAAACATCATCCTTCAGCGACACTTTAGCAAAACGGCATAACAAACTGTTACTCACCAACGCAAACATGCTCCAGAGACTACGCCCTTCTCCGACCAACACCCAGCCAACCAACCGCGTTCCGGGTTCCGGGATCTTCCAGTAAAGACTCTTTACTATTCTAAACTGACAAACAAATTTCCGGACCAACTATAGCCACGTCGACATGAAAACCGCACGCTCTCTCTCTCTGTCTCTCTGACACACGCCGGGACCGGAACCGTCGCCGTTTTGTGCATATTTTATCTCCGTCTGCTGAAGGGAAAGAATTAAATAAAACCACGGACGGGCACGAACAGCTGACAAAATGTTGTTACATTTTCATGGCCAACAAACGTCGCCCGTTCCCGTGGCCCTCGCTGAATCCGGTTCCCGTCAGGGTTCTACTCCCGCGGTGCACACAACAAGCGCAAAAAAAAATAGCAACCGAAACATTACACCGAAGAGCGAAGAGCTTCACCGGACCATCGTCAGCCGGACCACCGCCAAGCGGGAGGAAGTGCCAGAAGTTGGCCATCTTCCAGCAAACGATGCGCTCTCTCGCTCTCTCACTAGGTCTCTCTCTTGTCGGTCTGGTGCTTTGGCGGGAACCGGCAAGAAACCAGCATACAGCATATATTTAACGCCCGAGTGACAACGACAGCCCAACTGCCACCATTATGGCCACTTCTGCGTGTGGATGTGTTTTTCTTTTTTGTTTCTTTCTTCACGTCCCCATTTTTCGCATCGTTTTAGTTTCGTTACGCGCGCCCAGCACTGGTCTGGTCTTTTGGTCGATCGTTACCGCCAGGTTTACAGTGCCCCGGAATGGACCCGGCAGCATAAATCGGGTGCCCCCGCCCCGTCCACCTTTTACGTACTTCTCGGGTTTTGGGTTCCGAATATCCGGGAACCTCACAGGGCAAGGAGCCCCCACGAGGGGCACGCTTCCCACGATCTGTCATCAAAATTAACGATACGCCGAGCGAGTGAGGCAACGGGGCCGTGGTGGGTGGGTGGACCGATTCGCGATGAACAAGAACATAAACCCGACCCGGACCGACCACTTCCGCGCGGGGTCCCACGAATGGATGAATCGCGTAGTAAAACAAGAACAGCTTACATCATCATCTTCACGATAATGATCGTCATCATTATTGGCTGCCACCGCCACCGCATCCCGCCCCCTCACTTAACCGATACCAGCGGGGGGGTTGATGGTGGCAGGGTGGGTGGCAGGATGGGTCTGACGGAGGGCAACACTTCAACCGACGCCGTGCCAAGGATTTCGCATTCGCCACGGGATTTGGCTGCCTTGGAGGTTGAGGAAAATTTAGGTGGTGGGTGGTGGTGCGGGTGGTAAAGTTTTCCACTGATTTTTTATGCCCCCCCCACACCCTCTCCGGTTTGTTCCCCCTGAGTTTGGCAGAATGGTTCGGAGCAGATTGGAGGGGAAAATAAAAAAGCAAGGAACACGCTCGTGTACTCTCTCTCTCTCTCTCTCTCTCTCTCTCTCGCTCTCTCTGTTGCTTTCGCCAAGGCCGTTTTCCACGGCGCAGCAGAGGTTGTGTTGTTTGCGCCAACCAACTCCTCGGTCGGTCGGTCGCGTGGCGCGCCAGGTGGCCAGGATCCTGTGGCGAGAAGCGAATGAAAAGGATTATAAAATATTCATAGCCGCTGCCTGGGGACAAGCGGAAGGGGACGGAACTGGCGAGTGGGCGGGTCGGTTGTTTTCTTAGTACTTCACCCCCAGCCCGGCGTTAATGTCCGCTCTCGCGCAGATGTTCAATTTGTTGCGAACAAACGGGAAACGGAGGAGTAATAGTAAACAGGATCAAAAGGATCCGCATCGCGCGGGTGCCGGTGGGATAAGGATTACACGGAGCTGGTCTCCGGGTCTCTCGGAAAAGGGGGCGCTCGTGACACTTCCTTAATCAATTTGTTTCATTTCGCTCTCTCTCTCTCTCTCTCTCGTTCTCGGCTGTGTAAATATCCTTCGGGCAGGAAATCGAATCGCACCGGCGACGCCATCCGGATGCTGGAGCGCTGTATTCAGCTGGAACCCCTGTTCACCGGTGCCTACCTCGAGCTGGTGAAGCTGTACGGAGGACCCCGGGCCGGCCAGCTGCTACGGCGGATCGTGCGGCTCGCGCCCTACAACGCGGACCTACGGCGACAGTACGGCGACTGGCTGCTGGAGCAAGGTACGGCCGTGTGTAAATTATTTATCGCTCGCTCACAACCGGATGTACCCTGGAAGCACCGGCGACACGTGTCACGGGGGGAGGCGGTGCGAAGAGCACCGAAAGGAAACACATGATCGAGGGCCGCACACAGACACGCGCCGGAGCGTTTCCGAGTCCTTTCCTCGGTTGAGAGGAGAAGCGTTTTTTTCCTTGCCTAGGACCAGATTTTTATCTATATTCTCTCTTTCTCTCTCTCATTTCGTCCCTTACTCTCTCTCCTTCTCTCCCTTTCCTTCACAGGGATGCTGCTCGAGGCGATCAAACAGTACCAGGAAGGGATCAAAATAATGGAAACTCATCAATTATCCGTGATTGGAGCCTGTCGATGCCTGCGCCGGATGGGACAGCAGGCCCGCTTACATCAAATGGTGCTGAGGTAAGTGCTTCTTCTTCTTCACCGTCCGTCTTGCTATCTGCCTACCGCCGAGCGTCGGACGGATACAATTTGCGGCATTTCGGGGCATTCCAACCCAACCCCAACCATTAATCAATTCGTGCCACGCATGGCGGAGTTTTCCGCGCGAGCGACGACCACGCCGAACTGGTTAAATGGTATGATAATTTCGATTGTTTAACAAATTTTACAACACGCCCACCGCCGCCCCCGGAGTGGGCGAGGATTTTCGCTCTTTTTGTTCGGCAGCTTGAGTTAGCATTTGATGACATCTGTATCGGGCCGATAATATGATGGTCGGATGGGCAGCCGGACAGAGAGAGAGAGAGAGTGATTGCCTTTATCGGTGATCGGCCGGTTCGATTGGGAGAGTTATGGCCGACGATTTGACGATACATTTCAATCGTGGCATCCGTGTTTGATTTATGTGAACGAAAATGGCCCCATCCGTCCCTCGCCAGTCGGAGCCAAATGTGTTTCAAGCCGCTGAAATGTTGATTACATTGTTTTGGAATCAATCAAGCATCGTATGGTGGATGGTGGCGCAATCGTCGGGAATGTCCAAGAAAAGGGCTTCGTTACTTGCGAAGGTTTATGTTGATTATTGATAAAAATAATTGCAACGTATAGGAAGAAAGTTGAGCTTGAAGCTGTAATATAAAATGAAGGCTTTCCATTAACGAACTTCGAAGCAATACAAAATTAAGTAAACTCAAAAAAATTATGAAGAATTGTTTAGTAGTCGCATTTTAATTTTTTTTTACCAACATTCGTTGAACGCACTATTAATTCTTAAGCAGTCTTGAAAATTGTTTTTGTATTATTGTAACTTTTACCCCAAATAAAAAGGTAATTAATTTATTTTAACTTTCAACTTACTTTTTAAAACTCCCATGTTGAAATTTGTTCACTTAATAATTTTGACGCCTTTGATTTAATATTAATAAAATAAAGTCCAGGTTTTTAAGACATTTATATGGAATGTTTTTCAAAAATTACATAATGATACTTTGAAATGAAAACAAAAACAGCCTTAATTTGAGTGTTATTGAGGGACACTCATTCTATGTGAAATTAGAAAGACATACGAATGAAGGGTTTATGAATAGTGCATCATTTTTCGTCCTATTTCTGAAACAGCAACTTTAGGTTGTCTTGCTGGACCCATTCTTACAGTAAATCTTCAGCTCGCTATGTATGCGATAAAAGTTATCCTTTATTCTCTTTTTATAAAAGATAAATTCCTTGATCAACAAACATCTTCTTCACTTTTCCAAATTCCACCTATTAAAAATCTATCGATTTAATGAATCGAATCAATCGAAAAGGTTAATTGTGGGGCCACCAATGACGGCATTAGAACGTAATTTATCCATTCTTCCTTCACTCAAATCATACTCTTAACACGCTCCGTTGAGCACAGCCGTCACCTCACGGTACGGCCAGCCAACTGGGGCCGAGTTACCGGTTGATGAACTTTATGACATCAGCTCCACTTCCACTCAAGCCGCCGGTGGCCCACATTATGCATCCACCGACGGCGACGGCGATAGACGGCGAATGCATTTGTAAATTATCCTCTTCGACGTGGTCCGCAAGTCCGCCATCAATGTAACGATTGTCACGATCCTGGCGGCCCGGAGAACACCGGACCGAACGAAACTCGATTTGTAATGTCCCGCTGGTATTAAATTGAAATCGCAGGACGCTCCCCCCCCCTGGCGTCAGGCGTCGGGGCCTTCATAAAGCAATAATCCCGATCGACCCGATTGGCCCGGTTCGGTTGATGGCGGGTGCACCTTCGCGGTGTCCTCTATCCGGACGCGAGCACACTAACGGAAATCCCACGATCAGGGTGCAACCCGCACGCCACGAGGAAAGCGTGCCCTCTCGGATGGGGCGGCGCTGAAGGAATAATTTATAATTCATTTCCTTCGCCCAACAGAAATGACATTCTTGATCCCTGACACCATTTCCTGTGCGCTGCCGTCGGGGGACCTGGTTTTTGTCAGATTCGCACTTCGTCGACTCCGTCTCGACCGCTGGTGCGCCGAAAAGCACGGAGTGGAGCGTGTGACTTTGCGTTGGAAGTGGTTTTGTGGCCCTACTACGTTCCGTTCCGTCAAACTCCGAGTGAAACCTCGGGGCTTTAGCCACCGCGAGTGACTCCGTTCGCAGCTCGCAACGGGCTTGGTCGGGTTCGGTAACGGAAAGAAATGATCCCCGCCCGAGAGCGAGGGTTGGTGGCGAGAATTTACGATCCGCATCGTGTGGCGGAGAAAATCAGGATCCGGTCTCTGGCGTGTATCCTCCGTCGAAACCAACTTGAGCCCCATGTGACCCCGCCCGTCTTCACGCACGAGCGTGTGCGTGTTCGTGTGTGTGCCACTCATCCTTTCACCGTTGCGCGTCTATAAATCTCGTTTCAGATGGCAATTTATAGTTCGCTTATCGAACGGCGGCATTCCGATACAGAACGATATCTATCTCCGTGATTGGAGCATAAAGCACGAGCTTCGCAACCGGGCGATGATATACGACAGTGGGCCGCCGACGCCACCGCCACCGACGACGAGCACCGTGAACGGAATCACAACTCCCTCCGGAACGACTCCCTCCCACGAAGCGGCGGGCGCTCCGTGCCCGGCCACCGTCAACGACAACCCGACTGGGCACAGCGGCACCGGCAGCAGCATAAAAGATTGCGTAAGTGATTTCGTGACGGCGTCTCGTTTCCGGCCCGGCCCGATACGCCGGTGTTTTGATCGATCCGGTGGCGCACTGTTTTATGTTCGTTCGTTTCGCTTTATTTCGTTGTTTCGTTGGCTCCGCGATGGAGGCGCCTGGTGGCTCTCGAGTACCAGGCGTCTCCATTACACTTGCGATGCGATGATTACGGAGGCGCTGATTCCCCCAATCTAATGCGTTCCGTTTTCGTTCATCTTTCACCCCCACCCCCGTTTAGTCCACCCACCGACCATCGGGGACACGGTCGACGCCGGCGGAATCGGCCGAGATAAGCATACGCATCCTGCGGACGCCACACTGCTGCAATCGCTCCGAGCACCTGCCCAGCTCGCTGAAGGGCTGCAAGCTGGCGACGCCCCCGGCACCGGATCCCGCTCCGTCGGCCACCGGGTCCACCGCGAAATCGGGAGCTAAGACGAAAAAGTGGTCCAAAGTGCGCCACAAACCGAACCGGCAGCCGGCCAGCGGTGGCGGTGGGCTGGTGGACCCGAACGGAGCGCTCGCTCCGCTGTTGGTTTCGAACCTCCTCGACAAACTCTAACCGGCGAACGGGTCCCAGGCCCCTTCCCGGCGAACGTGATGACTTTATCTCAACCGAACCCTCGCGATGCCACACGGCCTGCGGCTGCGGCCGACGAGGGTGACTGAAACCTACTCAACACAAGCAATGGAACCACAAACAAAAAGCCCGCGAAACGAAACGTAGTAGAACTGTAGAAATGCGTTAAATACCCGCCCGAGGTGAGCCGGGAAAAAGCGGGAAAAACCTAACCCCGACCGACGTTAGCCACAGACGCAGTAAGTTGTAAGTAAGTTACTTAGAAAACAATGCCAATGCTTGGTGCCGGTGGAGCGGAACGGGCCGCGACGGTGTGCAGTACGTGCAGCGGGTGACGGATTGTAAATAAAATAAATGCGCAAGGTAAGAGTGAGAAGCTAGCGATCGACGTCGACGCTCGTAGATGGCTCCCCGAAAGGGCAGCGACGCGGGCACGCGTCTGGCAGGCGCGACGTTTACTGTAACATACTAACCGATAAGACTGTAGTGATAAAGCAGCAACCGGAGCATGATAGTGAGGGTTACTCGACGAGATAACATTGAAGCCCCAGGGCGCCGGCAGGAATTGTGTTTCAAGCATGCAACCAGCTGCATTCTTTGCGATCCTTATTCTTAGTGGTGTGTGAGGCATCAGTGCACGCGTTACTTTTGGGTTACTTAAAAAACTTTTGGAAGCAACCCACTGAGGAGTTAATCGAAAAAGGGTCCAGAGCGGCCAAAGATCTCTGTTCGATGCGTTGTCCCAATACGTTCCCCGATGAATAGTTGGTTTTGGGTGGTTTACAGTGGACCATTCCGAGCTGATCCCACCCTGTGCTGGATGTTCGTGCATTGATAACTCATACACACCAACGGGCTGACGTCTTTGGTGGGCTTTTTCGCTCGATTCATAACCATTGTAGAAGCATCCTAAGCATAAGCCTTTTTCCTGTTTTTTTTTACCTAGCCATAAGATCTGCAAGCTCCTGAACTCGTTTAAGTATCGCGGTATTTGCTCAACTATAAATTGTTTCGAAATTGTCGGCTTCAAGCTCTCTCTCTCTCTGTTCACCGCTGATGGTTGTTTGCCTCGGAATTGACTCGGGTGCCCGCGAACATCGTGAACACGCGCACAAACCGAGGGATGGACCGCCAAATCGAAACAATACTTAAAAAACAAACACTACCCTAAAAACAGGGGGATGCATTCGTAGGTTGAATGTACCACGAAACGGCTAACTAAAGCAGCCGGTCGGTCAAGCCATAAATAAAACATTCGCGGGCCCCGCGGGCCGCCGTGCCGTGCGTAGAACAAAACCCGTGAAATCTCGTGAAAAGAGAAAGGATTGTTCCCCGGTGAAAAAACATTACAGCCCGGGAAAAGCACAAAGAACCAAACGGACTGTAAATAGTGTGGGATGAGCGCCAGGTTGAAAGCAACGATTGTTTAACGAAGTTAAAACAATGGGCCCGCGCCCGGTGCTGGGGCTCCGAATTATGCTCCGGATTGAAGAGCAGCGAGCGAGAGCAAACACGAAACGCGAAATTCATGAGCACAAAATTGGCCACACGTTGAGGCGTAGAAAGGTAGCAGAAAAGAGGGACATAGACAGAGAGAGAGAGAGAGAGAGAGAGAGAGAGAGAGAGAGAGAGAGAGAGAGAGAGAGTGGGTAATGGGCGCAAATGTTCCCGATGGTTTCCTTTGTTCCCGTGACCCGGGTGCCCGGGTTCCGAGCTACGTCAAGCAATAAACGAATTTAAAAACATTAAGCCCCACGAAGAAACACCCAACCCAAGCGAAACAGCTTTCAGGTCCGAATAGGGAGGTGTGCGCAGAACCGAGCTGACCAAAACATTGATTGGCCAAAAAATGTCTCGTTAAGCTCGCCGGAACCGGTCGATGGCGCGCGAATATTAACGAAACAAAACTGACGGATCGAAAACTGGCGTGGCATTTGATGGCCATCGGTTGGAGTGGAGGAGTCAACATAACAAGTAGAAACAAGTGGTCGAAACAAGTAACAGTGGAAAGGCGAGACGTTGATGAGGCTTTTTACGTTGGTGCGGGATGTGAACATCGAAATTTCATCCGTTTTTCTGATTTTGGTAAATAAGGTTAATAGGCGCACAGGCAGAGCATAACACGAAATTGGCCAACAGAGCGAGCGAAAGAGAGAGAGACGAACGAACCAGTACTGTGTAAACCGCTAACGCGATCAAACGTGCGATCAATAATAAAGCAGAATTTTTGAATAAAATTTACGAAAAAAATCATAACCAAACGGAGTCGTTAGTTTTGTTCGCCGGCCTCGCCGTGCGTTGCTTTTTATGGGTTGAATCATTTTGTTTCTTTATTTGGCAACTTTTATGCACAAAAAGTTATAACAACCATCCTTGATTCGGTCCCACTTCGGCACGGGAGGGACGGCACGGCAATTTAATTGTGTGGAGAGCTGTAGAAAAAAAATGAACCAAACCCAAGAATGCCCACGTCAATCAAATGGCGACAATGTGAAAGGGTAAATTGGGAAATGTTCATCGCGGAAAAGAAACCGCAAAAAAGCGCGACAGCGAAATAAGCGACCCATTTTTTGATGCACTTTCGCGCGCGGACAATCAAGTGAGGTCGCGTCATTCACGGGCGGTGCAATCACATTACGAGCTTAATAATTCAGCCGGCCGGCATATGAAGCTTATGAATATCCGGCGCACCCGGTAGATGGGTGAGGGGGATGGGTTCAGGTGAGTGGAATTGGGTGACAAAAACAAACGGGAGGCTTCAGCCCATCAGCTGCAGCTCGCGGTAATGGGCACGTGGCCCCAGCCGGTCGGGAGACTGCGTGGCGTTAACGCAACCCCTTGAGCTGCACTCCCATTTCGGGCAGGATATCATTAAAATGATGACAAATGGGCGCTTCGGCGTGCTGGCGAATGAAGTGCACCGCGTGGTGAAGTGCAATTTCGGATCCGGAGTCCATTAAAGAGACGTTTTCTGTGTTCGTGCAACAAAGTTTGGTCTGTTTCGTTCGGATCATTCAAACGGGGCTTTTTTTCGTTCATTAATGTTAAAACGTCGACAATGGGTAGTTTTATTATTTAAAATCTTGTTCAATATGTTAATTAAAACAATTGTAAGCATTACAAAATAATGCGTTTACGTTTTATTTTCGTTTTACAGAAGTTATGTTTAATTGGAACATTGGTTCCGTAGTTTGCGATATTTGGCTTAATGATATTCAACAAAACTGTGCCATGTTTGGTACTTTTCCTTAACATTATTATTTCCTTGTCCCTTTCTATCGTTTGCTTGTCTTTTAGTCTCGGTTCCCATTCATATGCATTAGGTAAGCGATCGCATGCCGCAGTCTTGAGATCCCTTGCCGAGCTTGGTGCCTGTTGTGGATTTTCTATTTCTCGCGTGTTTACATGTTAACGTCCGGGTCAAAACAAGTAAATGTCTCCGGGTCAAAACAAGTTTGGTTATTTTCGTTATGCATCAATTATCTGACTCTTTTTTCAGGTACGATACACGTCTGTTTTGTTTTTTCTCAGCGTAATGTCATATCATTTTCAAAAAAGAAGGCGACGTTATCTGCGATCCGGCGTTTCAGAGAATCGGACCTCGTGATGACGAATCCAATCGGATTCCCTTCTCACTTCCCATTGCTTCTCCGTTCAAGACGATCGGGCTTCCCTTCTCGCTTCCCGTTGGATACATTCCAAATCTCCCAACTGCAGAATTTGGTTAGATTTATTCGAAAACAACCCAAATGATATACAAATTTATGTTACGTATGGGAGCCCCTTTCCCTGAAGATGTGAGAGAGTGGCACTGTCCTGTATTCACTGTCCGGTGTCACAAAACTACGCTGTGCAAAATTTCACTGGGATTGGTGTCAATAGTTTCGGAGAAAAGGCGAACAGACGACGGTTTTCTACAAACAATTTTGTAAAAAATCCAAAAAAATCCGAAACCCGAAAAATCCGAAATTCGACTAGGGGAGCAGGAGTAAGTAGGTAGCACCAGTAACTTGCGCGCAATACTGCACGCAACATTGCACACAATATATGGTTTCCAAAACTGATATGCAATATGCTATTCCTCTAGTATTTTTGCGGTTCCAGAAACCCGATTTTTTTCAGGTCGTTTGGCCTGTACCGCAAAGTTTTGACGAAATTTTTGAGCGGATTTTTTCGATTAAAAAAAACGCCAGAAAAGCTGGTGAATAAATGTAAGAAAGGGAAAACAGTATAGACTGGAATTTTCTTCCTTTTCGTAACTTTATTCCTCTTTCGTAGTTGAGATCACTAACGTTAGACCGCTCTGGTCTACTGCTGTTTTGCGACTCACTAAATTCTGCACTCCGACCTCCTTTTATACTCGAAGTTGTTCTCGGGGTTGTCCTCCGCTAACTCTCGCTCGAGACAACTCCGAGTCCTGCCTTCCTACATAAATAAAAAAAATAATTAAGGAATAAATAAATAAATTAATACCTAAATTTTGATAAAAAAGCGAAGCAAACAAGAACGCGATAAAATATGTTTCGCAAAGTCTACAAGTATGAAATAATCACTACCATTTCCTTACTTCAATACGAAAAGCAATTCTTAAAAGATTCTTTAATAAATGCAACGGTTGATAACTTATTGATGCTCATGCCGGCCCAAAATCGTACAGTACCAAATGATTTTCATTCACCGGTGACACAATTAATATCGCCCCCGAAAAACCGGAATCATCCCGAATGATGAACAAGCATTAAATTACAATATAAAAAGGCACCCAAAAAAAAAACGAAAACTGAAACGAAAACTGCTCGGTTTTCCTCGGTCGCAGAACTTTTCCATCGTCATCGAATATAAAGTCGTCGTCGCCATCGTCTTCGTTCTCGCTTCTATCGCACGTTCCCAGCACGTGGACCCGGAAAATGTGTCGCATCGCAGCGATAGCGAGAGGGAGAGAGAGCGAGAGTGAGCCGAAATGGAAAAAAAGAAACCCATAACTCAATCATACCGGCGTTATGTCCAGCCGGCGGCGCTAGCAGTCCGACCGGCAGTCGTGGGACCGAGGGCCGTGTCCGGGCTACCCGAAACCCGGTACGAAATATGAACGAATATAATGAGCTTGCGGTACGTGACTTTCACTCAAATGGCGATAAATTAGAGACGGCAGACGCGACGCGGCCGGCGGTGTCGTGTGGGTGTGTTGTGAAAAGTTTAAATAAACTAACTTGACCGACCGACCGAAAAACCCGACTTTTCCCGAGCCCCCGGGCGGCCGGTCTGAAGAACTGGTGATAAGAAACTACTGCCGGGACGACTGGGCCGGGGACTTCTGGGCCCGAACGGAAGGAAGAAGAGTGGTTCGAAAACCGAACTCCGAACCGGAAGTGGAAAAACAGTTCGCCTTGGTTGGTGCACTTTTTTGTTTCTTCCCTCTCCGAGCGCCTTTCGCCGGCGGCCCGGGCCCATCCTGGCGGTCCGGTGTCGTCTCGCAATCAGGACGGACCAGCTTTTCCGACACCGGCCCACCCACATCACGTGGCCAGTGCCGGTGCCGGTGCGGTGGTTAGTTGCTTCCGGCGTGGCCAGGCCGAAGCCTGCGGGCCAGAATGTTCAGCAACAACCCCGAAACAGTTATGAAACAATCTAAAACAACTGTCCGGTTCCGAACCTACGACACAAATCCTGTTCCGGGCGAGAAATATTTAAGCCTCGGAGCGGGGTGAAGCTGAGCCCGCTCCACCGGCCGTACCGGCCACCCCGACCCCCGAACGAACACACCATCCGGTGTTGGCAACATTGTGGAGTTTGTTGAACGGGAAACGGGGATGGAAGCGAAACGTCGAGCGTCGGACTAACGACCGACCGAGCGTCGGGCCCTCAACCCCGACACTACATTAGGTGGCAACAGCAAATCCGGAATCCGGTTCTTAAGATGAAAGCGATAGAGCACACGACGGCAGCTGCCGAGAGCGTCCGTGCAGGTCCACCGGTGGCCGGGGCATCGCAAGGCTGGCTCCGAGGAAACCCGGATCCGGACCCGGACACGATGCTTTAAACAAATTTTTAATAATTTTTAATTTGCTCACACAGCCGGGCGACCGAGCGTCTGTTGACAACTCATTTCTTTGATGGGGTTTTGCACTGGAGCGTTGGCTTTTTTATGCTCTACTTTGTGGATTGTCTATGCTGGTTGCCCGGGCCGACTCGGGCCCGGGCACCAGATAGGCGAGATAACACCATGTTTTTGTAGAAGATTACATTCTCGTCCCAAATCGTCCCCCGAAGACGCTGGAATTGGATTTCTTGCGGTGTGTGCGTGTCTTGAGTCTGAAGAATAAATATTGTGCGGGGAAAAGAAAGGACCAAAACGAGCGACGGTTGTTGTTTGGCAGCATACTTCCATCGAATCACGTTCCCTGTCGTCGGTACGAGAGCGCTGAATGGATTTGAATTATGGGAAATTATGAAGCACGACTCGGTGGCGGTATTTCCATATACAATACAATAAGCACACATACTCCACGCACGCAGTAATTAAAATTAATTCTTTAAATTCTTTCCGAAAGTGCGCAAATCTTATCGGGCAAACTAATGAAATTTTTACTCCATTCTCTGTTGCAGCGACCAAATGCACAGTCCGTTATGCGGTGAACCGCTTGGCCGGCTCGGCTCGTGCACGGGAAGGACAACTGCCCACCACATTCCGTCCAAATGAATGCAAATCAGATCAGCCATTCCGAGTGGCTGGGGCAGATGGGACCCCGATTCGGCTACCCATCGAGCCGAGGGCCGAGCATTTGCATAAATTATGCCATTCATCCGTAGGCGAAGCTGAACCGCCGATGGCTGGATGTCACCGATGTTGTTGCGCATTGCAATTGAACAAACATTTTCTGTGACGCACTTTGAGCCGGTTTCGTGGAAGCTTCGAATAAAAATAGTCAAATCCTCCGTTTAAAAGCGTTTCGGTGTGAGGTGCCTGGGAGTCGACCTTGTTTCTCTGGTTTTTTGGCGCCAACACATAACACGTCACGCCGGCAGTGCGCTGTGTGCGAAAGGCTGATCGAAATTCTTTGCAACATAATTTACGTTTTTAAACTTTCCGGGAAATCGGCTTCAGCGCTTGCCGTGCGAAGGTGCAGTTGTCGCCAAATCTAACGAAGGTGAGTTACATCTTCAGGTGTTCGAAGATGAAACATGTTTCGAGTCAGGGTGATTTGGGCATAAATGCCATAGTGAAATGGCAGTGGACAGGTACTGCCTAATAACAAAATTTTCACACTTTTAGAGGGAACTTGGAGTTAATCGTTTAAAATGTTGTGAAATCCGTAGGCGTTTTGAAAATCTACTAGCATGTTGGTTACCGTTCTTGATGGCGTCAATGGCGTGTTGAGTCCAGCTCCTTGTTAAGCTTTATTTTTCATGCTTACCGTTGTTTAGCATACCGTGTTCGACCTTCAAACGTCTGGCTTAAAAAAAATGTGTAAATCAGCCAAAAAAAATTTTTTTTAAATCAAGTCATATTTCTTTTGAGAGCTCCTTAAATACAGAATATGTAAAAAAATATCATTCAGTCCTCCATCTTAAGGAATGCGAATCGCCTAACTTATCGTGTCACTCCTTTCATTAACTCTTGCACCGTTTTCTTGGTCGCTTTCTTTGCTGCAGAACTCCAGTTTTTTTAAATTTAATTTCACTGATAACTGTTTTCCGAGTCATCTTAAGGTTCCGCTTGACGATTGCCCAATATTTTTCAATAGGGTAGAGTTCTGGCATGTTGGCGCGGTTCATGTCTTTGGGTACCACTTCGACGTCGTTTGCGGCATATCACTCCATGGCCTTTTCCCCTAATTACAAGATGCTAAATGCATCCAAAACAGAAAAGAACCTTTGTACTTTGCTAGGAAAGGCAAAAGACGTTTATTTAGGCACTCTGGGACATAAATTTCTTGGTTGGTAGTCCCGATTGCGATGAAAATGCCACTTACGAACCATACGAACAGAGAGCCTGCAATACGAGATATTTCTTTGCGAATTTCAACAGCTTAATTTTGTTGCAAATCTCGGTTTGTCTCTTTCCTCGTCCAGTTGCCGTATAGTACTCCTGTCCAGGAAGCTGTTTAAAGTCTGCCTTGACGTAGGTTTCATCATCTTGCACTACGCAGAAAATTTCGTTAACATCTCCATGCACAGATTCTGCGATCGTTTTCTGGCCGACATTTTTTGCTTGTCGTCACAATTTGGAGTCACTACTTTCTTGTAGGTAGGCAAACCATCACGTTTCATAGCTCGATTCATGGTTGTAAACGGTACTTCCAGCTTGGTTGTGACTTCTCGGACGGAGAGTTTGAGATTCCGCTTGAAACGACTGATCACCCGTTTCGTCGTTTTTGCGGTCTCCTGGTTCCGATTTCCACCTGATCCAGTCTTTCTGACTGTCGTCAAACGTTATCGGAATACTTTTAATACATTGGTGACCGTTGATTTTGGTCACATCCAACAATTTCGATTACTTGGCGCGCGAGTAATTCGGATTTTCGCGCTAACTGTGCAAACTTTTGAGATGATGTTCCTCTTGTTTCGACGCCATTTCCACAAATGAAGGTCAAATGTCAAAATCGAATAATATGTCTGATACTACACAAAAACATCTTTGAGATGAGACGTGTACAGGATTTTTATATGCGCTGTTAAAAACACTGCGTCAAGTTGAATTTGCCAAGTTTTTTAGCGTAAAAAACCTTTAATCGGAAACAAACAATCTATCTGAGCATAAAATTTTATCATCCTACGAATGAAGTGGACCGCTACTTCTAACACTACTTGATTCACTTAATATAATTTAACGTTCGTCAAATGATTCTGTTCGTAAGGATGTCACGTGTTCGCAACAATAGTACTGTCTGGCAAAAAAAGAATTTTACTACAATTTGCATCGTGAAAACGGCCCCTTCTCAATTCTCCCCATAATGGCTGCAAAACATTCAGCTCGAATAAACGCAAAAGATCGCTGAATGCAAGATCATCGATAATCCGTTCCCGAGGCAACGGAACCGAACAAAGCCGTGCCGCGAAAATTAAACATCGCAATTGCGCCACTCTTCGCCATTTCGATGACCGAAGCGGTTGCCACAGCCATAGCGACCGCGTTCCGAAATAAAAAGGACTCATCGAAACGGAATACGATACACGGTCACGCGAATGGGAGAATTTCAATTTGTACTTCTCCCAACAACAAAAAAAACGATTGTTCGCGCTTGTAACGTTGGCCCGAAATTATCGGCAATCGGGCCGCCGGAAAAGGACCACGAGCACCACGGCCAGCATCATCATCATCACGGCGAATGGCGATCATGAATCACGGGGGCGAGCACCGAACCGGACCAAGATTTGTTTTCCCATTTTTCCGGGCGAAGTGCATTTTGCATCGGGAGCGGGAAAAGTGCACCCAGACAAATATGGTGGCCGGCCGGGCGTGTCGCGCCGTTACTGTGGCTGTTACTGCTACTTAGAAACAAAAACCGGAACCCTGTCCCGAACGGTCCGAATGGGCCAGGTTAAGCACTGCGCGCCCGACCGGGCTCGGCGACTGGCGACGAACAATGGTGGCGAAAACCAACGGAAGCAGCCAACTGTCGTTTGCTTTCCGCGGCCAATATTCCAGCCGGAAGCCGTTGCCAGCCGTGCCACCAGCCGTGGGTTCGAGTTAATTCGGTGTCGTCCGTCTAGACGCCGCTGGCTGGGCTAGGGGATGAGGTGGCAACGGGCAGGGCAGATAATACGTGCCCCGAGTCGGGCGATGTGTCTTCCCGGAAAGACCTTTGCCCGCCCGAAATCGCAGCGAACGGAAATATCGTTGGCAGCCAGGCAGTTTGCCGGCGGCCAGCGCTTCCAGACACTATCAGCGTCCGGACCGGTCCGTTGCCTGATCCTTCCAAGGACCTCCGCTCCGTCCATTCGTCCCGACCCGGGGTGGTGCCGGGTGGGATGTATAAATCTCGCCGCCAAATACGCGCCCCGAAAAACCTGGGACCTTGCCCGAGGAACTGTTGGCGTGTGTTTGGCAGAAATCACAGCCGTGAAACCGGTTTGCAGGAAGACATACAAATGGCCAGCTTTCGGTGACGGTGGCCGGTGTGGCGGCAGCCAAAAAAGAGGACCACCAAAAGGACGCGACTTGGGGCCGTGAGGACCCTCATCTGGCCGGCCAGCTGGCGCACCCACACCAGGACATCTCCCGGAACCGGAGTGGATGAGCACGAACCGGGGAGGTCCCACAGCGCTGGGAGTGAGTGAGCGAGTGTGGCAGGGGTCAAGTAAATACTGGACACCTCACGGAAGCGATGATACGCTCACCCACCGTTGCCACCCTCCCTCACGCGTTCCGGCGCCCGCCCCGGAAAGGGACAATCAGAGTGTAAGGGCGCCGGGGCCGGCGTCCTTACCGGAAGCGAGCGGGAAGCAATGGAAAGACAAAGAAGATGCTATCGGGCGGGGCGCACAAGAAAAGGTACAAATATGCTTCCATTTTATCACGGCCCCGTGTAGATTCTGGCGTCCGGTGTCCGCCGGGCCCGGGCGTCTTCCGCGTGGACCGGCGCAAAGAGCCTCACGTAGGCATCCGTGTGTTCTCGTTCCACTGCGCTGCATTCCAATGCACTCGACCGACCGCCATTGTTCACCGTCGTTCGGTTGGCCGGCCAGCCATCGAGTGCCTCAAATCGCAGGACCCTGGCCGGATGGCCTGGATGGGCACATGGACACACCCGTTCTCGCACTGCACGCAGACGATCGCCAAACCTTAATAGAAAATCATTACATGAAATTTTTGTTTTCATTTGTTTAACACTTTCTCGATCACAGTTTGTTGGTTGGACCAACTTGTTAACAAAAAAAAAACCGAAACAGGTTCACTCAGGAGCACTGAGACATCGTCGAACACGGAGCAGGTCACCAGAGCTATGATTTGTTTAACGCACGTTTGTCGTTGTCACAAAATGTTTCAAATTGCGGTGAAAGTCCCGCATTCTAACTGAGTCTTTAAAATGCTGCAGGCAGACTGCGGAAGCTCAAAATAAAAGTTCTGTACATCTTGATGTTCTTCGCAACAACTTATTTAATTTTTTTCCCCATCCATCTGTAGTCGTCCGGGGATCTTCTTATCTCTGCAGGATCCCCGAGTATGGATTCCCGTTTTAGGATGCACCTGAGTCAATAGCGTTGTAATAATAATAATCTCGAGTTGTTTTCATTCTGTCTACGATTCTTTTTTTGGGCCGAGCCATTTACGAACCATTTCTGCCCTCTGGAGAGTTGCGTGGTTTTTAATTGGGAGGCATATTTTTGGGGGCTGTTTAATCATCCGTTTTCTTTCGTGTCTTCCTTTACGTTTGACGTATACATTTGATTAAATAGCTGTTGGCGGCTGGAGTGTTGGTCTGTCGTCCCAACGAGCGTTGTGTTGTATATTCTGTTGTGCTCCGTTGCTTACTGTGGGCATTTTCTGATCCTTCTGCCGCCTAGTTCCAGCTATTGCTGAAGAATAATTACTTGTTGTGAGTATTTGAAAACATTAAATTAGATATCTGAAGCTACAGCTTGTCTCAGATAATCGTCTATAATCATTTTATCTTTTCGATGTGTATGAATAGGTAAACAAATGATGCGGTGCCTGATGATCGATCCATAATCCGACCAGGTTGTCTATTTCCATTACCCTCTCCCAATTAGAGAAAAGCGATTTGCACTCTAACTTTACTAAAAAAAAGATAAATTCTTATAAATCTTTTTCATAGTTTAACTAATTTCACCCTCACGAAAAGTAACAAAATGCTTTCTTTGAAACCCCAGCCGGACCCAATAAGTTTATCGTTCGAAGGAAGAGGACATAAAGTAAAGTTTCATAAAATATCACATCCCAGCGAAGAGAAACTGCCACAATGTTGGGGTCGAGTGTTTCCGTGGTCCGAAGTCGCCCGGTTCGATTCCGTCCGACCGTCCAAGGCCGGATCGCCCTGCAGGCAAAACTAGCCGGTGCAAGTCTGCGAGCCCGAGCATAAATCTCAGAAGTGTGCTGTCTGCGCCACTGCACCCTCTACCGTCGGATCCCGGGCTTCCCGAGCCTCGATTTCCGAGCACTGACCGAATCTGAATCTGAGGGACACGGCGAAAGAGTCGGCCAACCGAAGTCAACCGACCGGACGCAGCTTCAAAAGTTAAGCGGGAACGCAATCGTCACTGGAGCGAAATCGTTTCTTCGTCGTTCCCCACCGAAAGTGCTTTCGCAACTCGTTCGTTTGCAACAATCTTGGTGGGAGTGTGGCCATCACTTACACGTGCCGGACCCGTTGCTGGCGATTTCTTCAACCGTGCAACCCGCACTTCGGAGCGACCCCCGTGAGCGATGTCCTGCCGGCGCTTTTCTTTGCGCTTTCCGGGGGTGTGTCCCAAATGTATGGTGACCGGATGCCGGCACAGGGACCACTGACACTGCGGTTCGCCGCTGCGAAAATGATTCATTTGCGAATGAAGTGATTAGTGCTGATTGAAACTAAAATGTGTCCTCGGGAATCACCGCACAGTGGGACACCCCGGGTGCAACGGTGCGATGGCTTCATGGGAGCTGTAGCTTCAACGTATTAGTGCCACCCGAAAATGGGGTGCGCAAGCCTTTTAATTTCAAAATGATGCATTTTCAACACACACACCCCAATGGGAGTCTGTGGTTTCGTGATTATTATAATGGATTTCACTAATTTGAATGATGTCGACGAAGAAAAATGAGCGCTTCCGAGCAGACGGCAGACTGATAATGTGGCACAAACACGCTGGCCAAGCTCTGAGACGTCAACCGGATGATGGATGCATGTGCATTCGAATGCATTGGGGCTGCACAGTTGTGTAGTAGATACTGGTGTATCGTTTGTCCATCCCGCACCCGGTGACGGTTGATAAGAATGTTGAGCCCGAAACCAACACGATAACCCGAAAGTCAAATCAACGGGCTCCGGGTTTGGGGATGATAAATGAGCCGCATTTCGAAGCGTTTTGTGTGCGAAACTCATCAGTCACCATTCGGAACATCGTACGCCCGGACAGATCCATCATCTGTTTTTGCATAATTAGAAAGAATGTTGTGCCAGTGAAAATATCAACGCATTTAAATCATCCACGGAACCATCATCGCGTGTTCCGTTCGCGGAATTCACTAAAATGATCGAACAGCTACGCTCGGGCTCTCGTGCGGATTATAATGTTGGAACTGTACCTGCAGTTACACTGCACAACTCAAACAAATAATTATCGCCCGCTGGCAGCGCCTATCAATAACGGGAAAATATAATTCAAATTCCCGGGACGAATGCACGTGGACAAATATAATGGACACTTAAAAGCCTGTTGCTGTTAAAAGTTATCGGAATGTGGATTTAGTAATTTCATTGTACGTTAGTTTAATTCATTTCATGCACGATACAAATGCACGGATGAGATTCGCGTACGAATGGCATCGAAACCCCTGCAGGGCCGTTGCCGGGCTTTTAAATTGCCAAAATAAATATCATCTAAAAGAGATTGAATTTACCAATTAATCGAATGGATTCCGAACGTGCCCAAAAACTGGCCCACCGTCAGGCCAGGCATTATAAATGGAAATAGGAGCCCGTTTGCCGCCGTCGCCACCGCCACCGCCGAGTATTAAATTAATTCGAAATGAGCTTCAATTGTATGAAAATTCAATTTGGCTTCATCTAATTTCGGTGCACTTCGAGCGAGTTTTAGGCGAAATTCAAAAGCAACACTAGTCCTTCGGAAGGACCACTGACCGCAGGAGGCCAAGACTTGCTGTGGCGGACCCCTGGGCCCCAGGCCATGCGGCGTCTTCAGCCCACCCGAGCTCAACATCAAAAAGTGAGCCGTTCAATATTAATTAACAGGCGCTCGCTTTTTGTGACTCCGGCGCGAAGGCGTTGTCGTGGCCGTGGCGCCCTTTCCCATAGTCCTTTCGGTGGGGCTGCGGTTCGCAAGGCGATCCGTTCCGAGCGACCCCTATTCGGCTGCTCGCCGCTCGCAACATAATTGAATAAAAGAGGGGCTCTGCACAAAGAATGAGCCGAAGCCGAATGCCTTTTCTTTTCAGCGCCTACTTCATCGAGTGCTCACATCGAGTGAGCGGAAAGCGGTGTCCCTTCGCATGTCCCGGGTGAGCCCCGTGCCTCGTGTGTTGATCTTTCGAACATTTGCTTTCCTGCGCGGGCTTTCCCGAACCCCCCGGTTAAGGTGGTAATTGAAACAATAGGCGTTGCGATGTGCATGGGTTGTGGGTGCATTTGGCGCTTTGTCACGTCAGCGAGTCACGATGCCTGGGAGAAGACGAAGAAAACCACAAACGGGAAACGGTGAATGAAAATCGAAAGAAAAACCGATTTTCCATTCGAATTCCTCGAAAGTGGGGTTTTAAGTCAGCTACCCGACTGCGACAAGTGTGGCGGGCCGAGCCGAGGGTGTGGCCCATTCCCGGAGGGTGGAGAAGAGTTTGAGCAGGAAAAGCGTGGGAAACCGTGGGCGGAAAACTTTGTCCGCAGACACTAGTCACTAAATTGATCCTTGTCTTGCTGAGCAGCTTTTTGTGCAGCGCGTTCCATTTTCATGGTTGTTCATTACGCGCGATGCTATCGGCATGGGATGAGAGTGAGAAAATGGAAAATGGGCCCTGGGAGTGCATAAAAACACTGCACCCTTAGCAGGAAAAGTGCATAAATTTCTTTAATTTCTTGCTCCATCTCGCGGTCCGATCGGCTTCCTGTTCCATTTTCCTCCGGCGCCCCGTTAATGAGCTGAGCCGGCCACGGAAGGAAGTAATTCCAATGAAGTCACCCTTCTCACCGACAGAGAGAGAGAGAGAGAGAAAGAAGGCGGTAGAATATGCTCAAGTGACTTTCTCGGGCTAGGCCCTAGTGTCTTTCATTCGTTTTTGCTTCTTATGTTGTGCGCTGAAAGAAAGAATACTGTGTCTCAGTTCGCGACCGGCATGAATGGAGGTTGATTTCTTATCCTGCGCTTCAGTTGCCTCCATTAGTCCCGTCCGGCTCGCGCCAAGAAAGAGTGGTTTATTGATCACGGGCAGTGTGCCAAGCGAGTCAGGATTATTCTTCAAAGGGCTCGAGATCGCGGCCCGCTTGGCACCGGCTGCCGGTGCGTGGCAAGAAAGGTCAAGAAGGTGGAAATTATTAATGGACCTAGCGGGCCGAAAACGGAACATAAAAGAGCTCGGACGGGACGGATTAACCCGCAGTGACAGCAGTTTTCAATTTTTCATTTGACTTGATCATCGCATTCGCTGAACCCGGGGCTCCACCGGACACTTTTGCTCTGGGTGCTGTCGGTGAAGCATTTTTTCCATTCCATTTTTTCCGGGAGTATGCGATTCGGATTCACCCCACCAAATATCCTTTTTCCGATGCCGGAACCACCACTACGGCTTGCGGTGGTGAAGTTAGCTGCTCCCAGGGAGGCTCATGTTTGTCCGAAAACCGGCCTCACTGTAACCGGCAGGCCCATAATTTTTGGCCCCCTGTTCTGTCCGGCATTAGAAACACGCGAAGGAACAAGGATACTAGGTTGGGCGTGAAGACGGTACCCGAACGCTCGTCGCAGACAAAAGAAGGCTCGCCAAAGGACGGACGAAAGAAACCGGAGAGTAGCTGCCAAGTCATGGTTCGCCACGGACCCCCAAAGTCGGCACGATTTATGTCGCTCAGCCATTCGGCGGGAGCGACCACCGATCCTGCCAACTCATCGCTCATAATGCTCGAAAGCGCGCGCCCGGCCCACGGCGGGGATGCTTCAAGTTTCCTTTTTTTTTGTTGCTCGAATCCTCTTGATCTCGGGCTACCGGCCGGGGGCCCGGGGGACTTCCAATTCCCGGCACTAACGTGCGATCGTTAGTCACACGGGGCGCGCGAACAAATCCTTGCAGTGACGATGCAGAACCCCGGTTCGGGTGGCTGGTGTCACTGCCAAGTGCCCGAGTGAGGCGTTGGTCGGATGGAAGGATGAAACTGCAAACTCGCCGACTCGCCGAGCCATTGCGCTAGGGACCGTTTTCCCGTTTGTTCCTAATTGTTACTGACGCCCTTTCTGGGGCTTTGCTTTCATGACCGAGCATTTGATTTGAGTGCCACAAAAATGCCACGCTTTGGCACTAACGTCGCAACCCGGTGGCAATGTTTTGAGCGTACAACGGAAACGCGGCCAAATGGCAATTTTATTGTCACCTTCCGTTCCGACGTGTGGCTATTTGTTGTAAAAACAAGTATTTGCGTCTCGAGATTTACAGATTGCCTACCTTTAGGCGCACGCCATTAGCCCGAGAGCTGAATGTTGAAATCCGGTATTTTTGATTAGCTAATAAATTCATTAAGAATGGCGCTATTGGCATCACTCATAGTGAATCTAAATATTGGAACCATTTTTAGTCACTCCATTATAACTTTTAAGCTATTAAAGAATGTACTTAACAATCGAATGTTATGAATTAATAAGCCGAAGACTTTCCTTAAAAACTGCTTCCGTTGAACCCTTCAAATTTTTGAACTTTCCGGTATGTTGCTAAGCGCCTGGCCTCCAGAAAGTTCCCGGGAACCAATTCACCTGCAACCGGTCTTTCCATGTCGAGCCGAACGATACAAACGAAGCCCCTTTACACGGCCCATCGTCCCCGGTAACGGATACATATTCATGACAATCGACTGAATCGACTAAACAGCATAACGCACACCGTTCATCAGCGGACACTCCGTTCGCCGAAAACCAGAGTGGGTCCTTGGGCCCAACGTGACGCACCGGGAGTCCTTGTTCCGTTCCGTGACGAATGGTTTTCACCGAAGCGTGCCCCGGAATCACATTCGCAAATCACATCTGCTCACCTACGGCCCTGGGGCCTTCCTTTTCCGGGCACCCCTTTTTCCATGGGGCGCAACCCCACACCCAGCACCGGAGCCACGTTCGGGCAGCGTCACGTCGCGCAAGGAGCAGAAAATCAATTGCTAACTCGGGGCCAGGGCGCCCGGAAGGTGATACTAAATATAATACGATGCTTCTGCGAAAGGGAAAAAGGCGGATGCCCTGTGGACTGCTGGCACCCACTAGCAGCCGCTGTTATTAGTGTGCGGCGCCACCATCCAAGATGGTGCCGGCGACGGTTTGGGAGCACTTCCTGCTTTTCTTTAATCTTCTTTATTTCCCATCCAGCCAGCTCCGGAAGCTGCCCCGTAACGGTCTGGTGTATTTAGGAGCTGGTGTATTTGGTGCGTCTCCACAGGTGGAGCCATTTTACGACCGCCTTGTCCGCCATTCTAGCCGGGCCAAAGTCAGTGTCTGTCGGACTACAAACCGGTGAGACTCAGCGGTGTGGGACGGTGACTTGCACCAGCGCCGCCCGCGCGCCAGCATAAAATCTCCCGTTCCGACAAGCGCACCGGTGGGAATGAATAATTTCTTTCATCCTTTCCGAGCTCCTTTCCAGACGGGATGGCGATTTTTGCCGGCGCCACGTACAACCACCGCCGAGCAGCATAAGGAGCATCGCAGCATAAGGGGAACTGGCCGGTTTGGACTTTTATTTTTTGCCCTCTGCATCATCATCCTGCATGACTGTCCTTCCGGGCGAGTCCTATGATCTCCTTCGTTCTCTCTCTCTCTCGCTCTCTCTCTTCACTCGGCTCTAAGTGCCCGCTCGTAAAAGCAACTTGGGCCACCGGGATGAATAGTAATTGAATGTGATACATTTTTAAACATCGCAACAAATAAGCGCGCCGTCGGTGTGCAGCCACCGGACGGGCCCCCGGATGCGCTCCGCCAATACTCGTATGTTGCCGGTTTACGAGGCACGGGACAATGTTATGGTTTCGTCTGGATCCGACCGAACGCCAGAACAATGTTCAATACGGTTCGCCATCAGAACGTAAAAGGGAACCGTCCACGTACATTGTGACAGACCAGCGCTGCACTTCCGGCAGACGGGCCAGTGGTACTCTAAATGCTTAATCATACGTCGCATTGCGATGCGGACATCGTTTGCAGACATCGGTGGTTAGTTGAGAACTACCATTAGGCGAAGCACCTGTTTCTATTGTTAACTGTAGCAGCGTTTTTTTTTTATGGTCTCTGTTTAGGATCAGTGAAATGTAGTTGTATGATCAGCCAATCATAAATTAGAATGCAGTTGTGGAAACTCTATTGGGACTTGGCGTTACAAACGATTTATCGAATTTGGAGAATTTCTCTTAGCCTTCATTGCATCGTTCGTCGGTAAAAAGGCTAGGAACAAGCAACATTAAGAACGCCCAGAATCTTCGGCTTACTTGTTACTGTATTGCTTATACTTAAAGTACATACGTTAAACGGACAAGTCTTGACACTTGACTCCGGTCTCTCCGGCGTTGAACAATCATCTAATGGGTGCTTTACGTCCCTTGGAGCCCAAACATATGACTTTTACATGGTATGAGTGCTCAAGTTTACTACAAATTGTCGCTCTGACCAAACAGACTATTGATGGTATTTATATCCCAGGGGAACCAAGGGATTTAGGGTGTTGGTCGTTAGCCATCCATATTTCAATAAAATTATGATTAGAAGACTAGCCTTGAACGATGCCCTTGCATACCATGGAACTAAATGGCTTAATCTTCCATTTTACTCGGCGTAACATATATGCTGCATTGCCCAGGGTCTATTCTTGATCAGCCTTTTGAATAAATAAATACTCGTTCTATTACGACAGTATGAATTTTCAAGCTGCACTGCATTCCCTGAAGGTTAATTCTCCGTTAAATTTGGATTAAACATGCGAAGATATTTATTACTAAACTGTTAAGAGTATTGCTGCATGTTGCTGCATGCTGCAATCCCAAAATTGCTCGGAAAAAAACAACCAAACTTTAAAAGTTTCAATTTAGAGGCAAGAAAAGAAAGTTCAAGAGCATTGCACCCAACTGGAACGGAGTGTGTCCATCGCCATAGCGGTGTGGCCGCAGCAAATTTATGCGAAAGAAGAGCACTGCACGATGCACGAAACATTGGTGAATATTTAAAATCAAACACTTTTGCACTTTAGTAACGAAAAGTCTTTCGTGGTGAAGAAAAGGACAGGCGAACCGTTAAACATCACCCGACCAGCCAAGGTTGGCTGAGCGGGTGAGAGGATGATCGTGTGCTGCGCAAGAACATTTCCAATAGCATCTTTGCCCCGGCGGCCAGCATAGCTGACCGAAGGTCCGCCGAAATAACTTTGCGGGGAAGTTTCCCGGGGCGGGCCGGACCGGGAGTGGGATGGACCGAACTTTGCATTTTCCGCCCCGAAACCGGAACAGCGGGAACCGCGTGCCAAGAAAACACACAAAACAGCCAGACCCCCCCTCCCCCCGCCACCCGGTCAGCCACCGAATTCTTAGCCGAGTGCCCGGCAAAGTCTAAGCTGCTGCCAGAGTGAGTGGAATAAGTTTGCGCTGTAATTCCTGCATAAATAGTTGAACATTCCTGGCTTCCTTTTGCGCTGGCTCGCAGATCGCAAGAGAGACAGATAGCGTGAGGGAGAGAGAGAGCGAGTGGGGACGCGGGTCGTCGGTAAACAAAAGCCAGTCGACCAGATGTTGTCCATCCCGTGCCCCTCCCCAGCCTCAGATCCGTATGCAGATCCTTGGCCCGGCCCGAAGATGCACGTGATGCAGCCCGGACATAACCTGGGCTGCCAGCGATTTGGTGCTGGCTCGCTCGGTCTGCTTCCGATGTAGCCATGTTCTGCCACATGTTTTCTCGACTCCCCGCTCCAAGCCCACTCGGGCGCACCAACCCCCCGGCGGGTGCATTCTTGGAGTCCTGATAGTCATCTTCGATGCAACTTTGAAACTGAAACTCGTTGTCAGTTGATTTTTGAATTTCGACCCAAGCGGGCTCCACTTAACGGGCGTGGGAGCGCTCAGCTCTCTTTAGGGCACACATACACAGACACACGCGCCGGCCCTTCGTAGGGCTTCGTAATGATCGGAACGGTTCCGATCGTCTGGCGAAGACTTTGGGCCTGGCAGAAGTCGGCGAAGCATCGCCGTTCACGGAAGTGACAGGAGTTAATGTAATCCACACAACATAGACACTCCCCTCTCCCGGCACACCCACCCGCACCCACACGGTCGCGTAAGTTTGAACCGTCACCGAGCGACACCCGACTGGCAATCGTGTCCTCCCAGGGTTTTTTTGCAGGTTAGTTGTTGTTGGCAACCAGAAAGGCATCGCCGTCGGACGGAGCTGTCGTGCCAGCGAGTTATGCTGCTGCCGGTGGCAGTTCCGTGTCCTGCCGGAGAGGATTAGGAAACGGGGAGGACAGCAATGGTGGCGGTGGCAGCGACGTAACGATAATGATGATAGAGCCGAAATGATGCAAACTTTCCTAAATCCATTAAAAGTTTGGCGCTTTAAAGCGCGCGCGGCACTGCGCACCGATCGATGGTGCGCCATAGTTTCTGACGTTTTGCGGCAAAAAATTCTTTTCCCCCCCCACGTTAAGTTTAGAATAGTTCCGTTCGGTTCGTTCCAATTTTCGCGTGTCTAGTGTCGCCTCCTTTCGATGCTCGGCAAGGGAGCTCGAATCGCCCGGCAGCCCGGAAGTGGACCGACCGTTCGCCGGGGGTCGCTTACAGTGCGATGTGTGTGCGGGGCGGCGCAGCAAAGCAGCTTATCGAACGAAACTCCGTCTTAGCGTCCGGTGTGGGCCCCGGGCTGTCGAAAGTGAGCCAACCATCCTCCGATCCATGATAGCGGGAGACTCGATGCTCCTCGATTTTTGTCTCTCGCCCTTTTTTTTTGTTTGGAAAATTTAAGTTTTCGCGACACTCGCTGCCGACGTCGCGTTTCGCGAAAGGATTTATTTTCTCTCTCACTAATGCGATTCCGGTGCTCTTTCCCGTGCGCCTTTTCGTTCGGGAAGACTTTTTATGGTTCGCCAATGGGGGTGTAGAGCATTAAATCAACACAGTTTGTTTAAAAGATTTATAACCATCCACGGGACCGATCGTGGGCCGCGTGGACTGAACGGTTCGCGATGCTGATAGTGTACTGGTTCGGTTGAATTGTTTTTGCCCGGTGGTCGCATAACGAAAATCGCGGTCTTACGCTCTTTATAGGATGATGATAGCGATAGGAGGCTATAAGCAAAAGAATAGCCATCGAAACGGTTTTTATTTCTCAATCATTGATTCACGCCGTTTGCTTCTCTTTTGAAATTTTCGACCAATCATCCCTTTGATTTTAAATCGTTTATAATCAAAAGCTGAACTTACCCCATAAAAGATAGTGCAAAATAAAGAAAACTTAATGGACCACGATAAATGAAAGGTAGGGTCACGTCTCTTGTAAGTGGGGCAAAACTTATATTTTCGAACAACCTGGGCATTATCGACCAGGTTCACGAACCATAAACTACTTCAATCATTTTCGCAGTGATAGCATTTGGGTTTCTGACAGGGTTTATCATACATACATGAACATAAACGTTTTATGGAGCTACTGGCATCAGCTCGTTCGGTCGACCAAACTTGATTCATTGAGCAATAATCGGAACAACTTCTGTATGCGATCAGCCTTTAAGTCAACTCGGCTAGAAATGAGTGGGAATTTGTTAGGGCGTTGCTTCAATATTTTTGTGGTTTATTTAAGAAGAGAATAGGTCAATTATGCATAGCATCTGGGACTGACTTCAACAATTTGTTGATAAGGACTAATATGAACACTTGCACAAATGATTGGCTTGTTAATTGAAGTTATACAACAGCTCAATGTATTAATGTCCACGTTTAACAGTTAAATTCAATGTAATAAGCACTCCCGTGAGGAATTCCCTATATTCTACTAATGCAGCGTATCCTGCTTATGCCGTATCCTCTGCTCTTGATTCAATTTGTTGACTTAAGCCAATAACGGGAAAAATTTTCTCTGTTCTATTTCCTCTAAACAGAAACGATTTTCCGGCATTTTTGAGGTCCTTTGATTGAAGAGATCTATAGATTTGAAGCCAGTTCGGATATCGTAAGACCAAGAGAATCAACATTCAAAATGAAAGTTTAACCGCTCTGTTGTTTATTGAAGCAGAAAATAAACAACAACAGAATAAGAGAAGTCAAACTCAATTTCAACCGTTTTTGCATGGGCCAACTTGTGGTAAGAAATAGATATATAATCTGATATTATTCCAAAAAAGATTATTTGCATAAAAATTCGTTTCAATTGTAGAAAATCCCATCGGCGGTGGTAAAAACACGCATTAAAAAACACCCCCCCCTGGTGAAGCCTGTTGTTTTTTCTGCTCCGCCCGGTGAATCAGTATTAATAACAGTTTGCCATCCGCCCGATAGCCCCGACGAACTGAACACAAAAAACAAGCCCAAACAACGGAAGGATTAAAATAATGTGCATCCTTCCGTCGTTTGGGAACTAATTATAACAAACGGTGCGGCAAAAGCTAACAGAACAAAAACCAGCATCCCGACGCACGATGCGCCCGAAGGCCCCTTGTTTTGTCACATTTCACCCAACAAACAAGCACGCACGCACACACCCGCCCACAGAGGCACATTCGGAACATAAAACGGACAGGCTCACGACACGCAAACATGCAGATTGCGACCTCGCAGCTGGCGGGCGGTTAGGATCCGCAGCGGTAAAGTTTGCTTTTCACCATAAACAATGATCAGCGAGCCGGTTCGCGCAGCGCGCGGCTTTCCCTCATCCGGAAAAACAGGGAAAAATTCAAACCACCGCCAACCCAACCCAACCGGCCGGTCATCATTATATTTTATGGTCCGGTTGGTCGCTCTGGTCGGGCGCCACACATAGCGCCAGCAAAGCTTTTCACCGGAGCAACAACAACAACAGCAGCAAAAAAAAGCGCGGGAAAACCCTCATCATTTCGGGGATTTTTTTTTCCCGGTTTAAAGATGGCGGCCCAACGCTGGCCGCGGTTCGAGGCCAGGTTTGCCAGCTGACTGTTTTCGTTGGCATCGACATAATCATCAGCACTCGCTGCCGGCTTCGCTGTGCCACTTGCCGCGACTTCCATCGGTTCCGGTGGATCAATTGTTTCACCCCTTGCCCCGCTCGTTGCTGGTTCCCTCAAACATGGCCCGCGGCGAGTGACCGGCACTTATCGGAGGCCGGTCCGCTTAACCTCTCGGGAGCAAAAATACGGGGCAACACAACAGTGAACCGAAATGCGAAATGCGGTGCGGTGAAGACCCGACAAAAAAGGACATCTCGCAGGGACCGGCCGGATCAGGCCCGATGACGACGGGTATGGATCAACATCCTGTGTCATCGATAGGTTGCGTTGGCTTTTTGTCCAAAACCACAAAATGGCGTGCGCGTGTGCATGGATGTGTGTGTTGCGGCGGGATCATGAGGCCGGCAGGCCGGTCGAGGCTCAACGGCGGAGCGGGACACATTTTCACGTCGTCGATGGTGTTGCTTTTCCTCCCCGGCCCGCTGGTCCCCTCCGAAAACCCTGCCGAAAATGAAACGAACACGGGATGAGGTGAGACGCAAGGTTTTAGACAGCAACCTAGCTGCCACTCAATCCTCGAACCCTGCTCTGTGAACCGTAATATTTGGCTGCGTGTGTTTGTGTGTAAGGCTAGTACACGCCTGGCTGCATACGTTTGAATAGCTGCGCACTTTTGAGTCGCTGAGCAATTGTGAAAGGCTGCGAAAGGCTCTAATAGGCGGGCTTCGAATTTCCAATAGTCGTTCCTTGTTTAGATAGCTTGCGAACTTTTGAAACAGACTGCGTACATTTTTAAAATATTCATTATAAACAGGTAAGCCCTTATTTTCCGGCGCGTATAGCTTCAGGTAAAAGTTTGGTCAGATTTCCATATTTTCCATCTCGTTAATGTCACGCTGTTTTGCACTCCCCAAGTTTCACAAAATCATGTCATGCAAAATATTTTTTGGCCACGTCTCGTATTCCTCGGTAGCTCAGGACTCGCGCGATAGTAGGACAAAAGCAACGAAAGAGAGAGGAACAGGCAAAAAAAACCTTATCTTTAAGACACAGAGCCACGCACATAGAATGTTAAATTATGTTGCTTTTAATGGACTTTCCAAATTTGATCTAAAATTTTATTAGATACCTACGAACCTGTCAATCAAATTTCACGTGCTGGAAGCGTTTGCTAATTCGTGTTGATAGTAACAAAATAGTATTCAAGGTTCAAATCGCTGCATGTTCCTTGCATTGGAAGTCGATTGCATACTTTAAGGCGCTACGTTTCAAATTTTATGTCAACTATCTTTAAAATCGATTACATTAAAAACGTACTATAAAACAAATAAACATCACCATCGTTGGCCGTGGCACGTACTGTTCGCATCTTTTCCATCAAATCTCTCGTCTGATCCCGTCCATAGCCCGCCCGTGGGCGGCGATGGAAAAGGGATTTTGGTTGTCGTCGGATTCAACTTTCACACTCTTTCATTCCGGGCTTTCCGCAGTCCCCGAACAGCACCTCCCGGACACGGTCAGTCGCACAGCAAGGGGTCCTAGCGAAGAACGATTCATTAGGGGAGCACATCCGTCCGTCCGATCGATTATTGCACACCAGGCCCACACCCCGTCGGTACGTCTCCGACGGCAATATTGTTTCCGCAATATCAATTCCCGTGTGTGGACAGAGGTGGACTATGTATTCGACCCCGCCTCCCGGCATCAATTTTGCAACCAAATATCAACAAAGCTAGACCCCCGGGGAGTTTGTGCACGAGTGGATTTAGGGTCCATGGTTTCGATTTAAAAGTTATTTTAGGCTGGATTGGAAAATGTTAGACGAGTAACACGTTACGTTCAGTATTGTGTTCCGCCTTGGCAAGGGACGGGAATCGGCGTACACACGCATTTTTAGTAGATTCAAAACATTGTTTTTCTCAAAACTGATCGTTAGTTGGTAACAGCTGGCTTCAAGTCCGTAACGTCAACCATAATCCGTTCCTGAGCTATCTAACGATGGTGAAGGTTAGATCACAACAGGTACACGCGGCCGCTGGCTGCTCTATTATTAACGGCAACCACCGTCAAATGGTTGATACAAAACTAGATAATTGAAAAACAAATATTATTTTACCGTCCGTTCGACAATATTTTGAGTAATATTCTTGGAACGATTCGATCTTCCGTTTTTATTAGACTTTACGAAAGACACGATAAGCATAGGAAGATATAAGTACTATTAAGAAGAGTTTTGAAGACGAACTCCCAAAAGAATACTCTGGTTGGAAAATTGTACCCAGTTTTAGGTTAAGTGGCAAATTAAGACCTGTTTGTTTATTAATTTATTCGTACTTTAAATGGAATAACTTGATGAATACATTCACCCTAGTTTTCGTGAGCTCATTATTATTAAATGCTGGAAACTCCAAATAAGCCAAATATGCCAATTTCGAATAAGCCAAAATCTAAAACTGAACTGAGCCGAATTCGGATAACACCATCCGGATGCAGGCTCTTATTTTCTGTTCATAAACCATCGATTACTATATTTCTTTTTTTCACGATGTACTCTGATTATCGATGCCTATGTTACGTTAAATCGGAACGGTAAAAGAGTAATTTGATATTTTGGGTTAAATTATGTAAAATTCCATTAGCTTTTTTTGTTTTTGTTTGAAATGGAAAGGTTACCTTTGGCTTAAGTGGATCCAAGAATATTAAACAGACTTGGGCTCCAAGGAATTTAAGCTTTTCAACTTTCGCGTATTGAAAAAATGCGCGTCCAAACTACGGTAATTTTTTGCATTTAAGATCCTCAAATCAAAGCTCTAGGGACCAGGTCAGGTTTCGAAGTGTAATCTTTGTTTAAAGACCCACAGACCTGTTAATAATTAATCAGCAACTAAACGAAACGATATAGACTGGCTATTTTTTTTGGCGAAGTAAGCCCAAGAATTCCGTTATATCCACAGTACCTTTCTCCAGTTTTTTGTCCGAAATCAGGAGGGAGAGAGAGAAAGAGATAGACCCCGATTCAGTCCAAAGGATTTACGTCGTACGCACATCGAAAACATCCGCCCGGAGGAACGGAAACAGATAAATGTGAAACGACAAAACCCGAAAAAACAACGGCCGGAAAAAGGGACACCAAACCGAACTGCCAGCTGCCGGGAACGCCCGGTGACGGGAGTTAAATTATTAATTTTAATTATAAATTCCAGAAGTTGTCGTCGTCGTCGTCGTCGTCGCACTGTTTGCTAATCCCGTGGCAGCGCCCGGTGCGTGGCCGTGAACCGACCCCGTCACCCGCGCGAAAAATCGGGGTGCGATGTTTTTAATTTATTCTGTTGATCTTTCGGCAGTCCCTCACAATTTGGCGCACACCGAAGGACACGCAGCGAGTGAACAGAAGAGAAGGGAACCTGGGGACAACAACTACACCCTTCTCAAGCGGGAAAATGTCTCCCGGAAAATGGACCCAAAAAAAGAAGAAAGGAAAAGGAAAACAAAGAGTGAGGTAACAACATCCGCCTATCGGCACCGCTCTTACCGGAAGCGAACAGAACCTGCAAAATGTGCAAATGGACACATGTACCCGGGGCCGGAGCATTAATTTAAAACCTGAAGCAGCAAAATTATTTGCTGATGAGGATCGGCCATCACCGCCACCATGCGCTGGGACGGAATATGATAGAGTGCGCGGGCCAGGATGAAGATTCGAAAGGATGAAACAAGGACTCGGAGAATTTGGATTCCACCGCCACCGTTGCTTTGGCTGACTTCGGGGGTCCGGGGCCGACTGGACCGGAAAAATTCGAATCACTTCGAATCTGTTCCGGAAGGTTGAAACGTATCTCCGGATCAGGCGTTCTCTCTGCCTCTCTCTTTCTCTCTCTCTTTCTCTCTCTCTCTCTCTCTCTCTCTCTCTCTCTCCCTCTCTCGGTCGCTCGCTGGTCTAAATGGTCCGAAACGGACGGATAAATTCCGCATTCCTGGGCAGCGCTCTTTCGAATTGCGATAGATTTTGATTAAAAAGAATCACAGCCCAGAAAGTGAGAGAAAGAGCGGGATAGATTTGAGGTCCAAAAGGACCACGAAGATGAGCCGTGACCACCGGAACGGCAACCCGCATCTTCTGCTACTCAACCGAAGAATGGAAATCCGTTCCAAAGACTACCATAAACGAGGCATTTCAATATAGACCGCGATAGAGCGAGAGAGAGAGAGAGAGAGAGAAGAGCGAAACGAAGTAAACAAACAGGATTTTCCACAGTTTTTCCCACTTTCACGGTCGAGGGGGTTCCTATTTTTTTCCATTCTGGTCCAAAAATCACTCGACGACCACCGGTCCGCTCAGGAGGAGTGGCCCGGGCTCTGCGCAGCGCCCGCAGACGAACAATCCGAGGCCATGCAAATATCCTGCTGCCCGATGCTCATGTCCTCGCTTTCGCTATCCTCGAGAGGGCAATATGAAAACATGCTCCGCCGACAAACAAGCTGTAGAACCGGCTCCGGTCGGAAGGTTACGATTAGCCGTGGTGTGCTCCGGTGGAACCAGGGGTGGTGGTCCACAAGGGGGAGGCGGGCGAAGAGGCGGCCACTTCGAACTTTACCGATGGCATTCCTGGGCCGGGCCGGGCCGGGCCGGGAAATTCACCGTTCCGTGGGCCGATGCAGGCCCACGATGCAGAACATCCTCATCTCGGCATCGCCGCAATGCCGGCCACTTATGCACTCATGTTGCGTCGCTCCGTGGGTCCGTGTGCGCGCGTGTGTATGTGTGTAGGAAGGAAAAGTTATTTACCGGGTTGTGGTGCAACTATTTCCACGTCGGATGCTGGTCGTCGCCGGTCCCAGGCGACCAGTTTCGGCGGGGCGATTCCGGAGCCGGAACGGACCGTGGTTTCAAGCGTCAGGGGATGCACGGGTGCGAGCTGCAGGGACGACGCAGAAGAACCGTCTCTCGCCCTTTTACAGACCTTGCCGGCGCGGCGAGGAATTTTCATTTTAATTATGTTCATCTGCCATAACTACTCACAACTATCTCGGCGCGTGCGACGATGCCCGGCCGCCGGTCGGTCGGTTGGTTGAGAATAATGCAGAGCAAAGGACCTGGCCCGGTGCGCTAGCGAGGTCCACTGGACCGGATGTCGATGCTACGGCCTGAGGTGCTTGTCAGGCGTGTATTCGGTAAGCCTACCGCCAACGAAATGGGTAGTCAAGCGTCGAGAAAGTTATAGGCCGGGCTGCAGCTGCTGTTGATGATGATGATTGGACTCCGAAGTTTGTCGTCTGGCCCCGGGTCCCGGGCCCCCGTTAAAAAAGGCTATCTACGCGATGATGCGCAAATTGAACCGTAAATTGAAACGTCGTCACGGTGGCAGCGGAAATGATTTGTGTCAAGCGTTGTAACAAACCCAATTTACTTTGGGTCTCTCTGAATTGAAACCCGTAACCGGGAAAATACGGTGCACCGATTTAAGGAGCAAATAGTCGGTTATCGGTGAATTTATTATAATTAAATTTGATCCTTTCGACCAAATTTATTACTCTCGTGGTTTTTAAAAGGAAAAAGGGCGAACGGTAATATAGTAGAGCCATGTTGAATCAACCATAACAATAATTATAGTTAACCTAAATCACGCCTTGCTCTGCATCAAACAGTAGCAAAGGGTTTCAAACGAAAACATGTTTATTCTGCTGTTATGAATAATAAATCAAATCGAGTGTATGAGGACTAAATGAATGCATTGAATGCATAAAGTTCGACCCAAAGTGATATTTTCCGGAAACGAAACTAAATTATCTAACTCTATAATCTAAAACCAGTACTAAAGTCTCCAATGATGCATTCCGTTATTTTTGGGCCCCAGTAGTTCGTCCAGAATCGATTATAACTTAACTAAAATAAGTTCGCCACAATTAGTTCCCAAACCTTCAACCTTTTAGCCATCGTAAATTTTATTACTTTCCTCAGGGAACCGTGAAAAGCACCACTGCAAAACTTACTAGCAAGTCGCAACTCGCGATTCATAAAAAATCTTCAGACACAAACACTCACGAAACACAACTTCCCAGAAACGGTGAAGGTTAGTGGATCAATAACGAAACCTCTTTCGAAACGTAGACCACTTGAATCGGCGGAAGGTCCAACAGTGCACCGTCGTCAACTGTCCACCGATTATGCAACCGACAACGACGTCGACGATACGGACGGATGTCCTTCGAGCGAGTGGACATGTTGCACACCGCATCGTATGATGCTCTCGGCTCGGCCAACAGCTCAACAGCCCGGTGGTATGTAGAAAGCAATTTCGTTCTTCGCTGCTTCGTGCTGCTCCGCCGGAAAGCTGGACACGGACGAAACACCACAGCGGAAAAAAAAAATCGTCGCCTGGAGTGGATGGGATAGCTCATAAAAATTTATTTAAAACTCCACTCATGTAAGCGCTAGCGCTCGCCAGAGAGCGTGCTGCAAGTCTTCCACAGAGATGCAGAAGATCATAACGAAAAAAAATAAAATAGGAGAAAGACATGTCACTTCCCGCCACAGGGACCGGAACTGTAGCCCTGGGAACCGCTAAACAGCAGCCGGGCGAGAACTCTGGCGAGAGCTGGAAGCTGGCGAAGAATAGTTCAGCGACGCGCTGACGGCGATCAGGAAGTGACCAGACCTGCGAGGGGATTCTTATCACGTAGTTGCTAATGAAGTTTTTATGAATACAATATTTCTCATTGATTATTTGTGCGCGCCACTCGGAGCTCGGAGATAGCTGGCCTCGCGGGGTCTCGTAAAAGCTGAACGTCCTGCAGCCCAGCTCGTTGCAAAAAATGCAGCTCAGCCAGCGATAAGGGACCGACCCTTAGCACCAGCAGGGAAGCGTTTGATTTTGATGTGTCTGGTGTGCCACGGCCAAGTCGCGCCACGATGTCACTTTCGTCCTCGGCTCACGTTTTCACTCCGGGACGCGCTCGCCCGAGGGTGACCGGTTCAGCGCAAAAATTCAAAGATCGTCCCGACTAACTATCAGCCAACCAATTGCTCGTCCGGCCACCAATCGTGGATCGTGGTTGCTGGGGGGGGGACAACAACGGGGGACGGTTGGTGCGGATCCACCGACACTAACGATGCGCACCTCGCCCACAAAGGTCAGCCCCGAGGAAATGTGTCCTTCGCGTATGTTTGGCGTCGTGCCAAAAACACGGCGCGGCTTAATGTTTCGTTGCTTATTGCTTACGCGGACCCAACATAACGGCGGCCCGGGTTCAGCCATCGCCATCCAGACCATCGCGGCTGACCAAGTTTCGGTTTTTCAATTAGAAAACGGAACGTGAAACGTGCGGAAATGGGTCGGTCCGGGTCGGAATAAAATAACACAGACACAGCAAACGCACAACGGAAGCCGTGTTTGCTTCCGTCCCGGGGAGCATAAAGGCGAGCGAGATGGGGAACGGAAAACGCAGCCAAACGTGGTGCTGCGAGTCGGGATGCCGGGAGGTAGCACATAAACATGGTCCGCCACCGAAAACGCTCCGATGTAATGTCGTCCGCGGCCGTCCGGCGTTGGACGGTGCCAGAAACGGACTGTAAATTGGTGAAGATTTATGAAGCTCTGGGTTTGGGTGATGCTGTACCAGGCTCCATGCACTCTGGGCCGGACCTGGGCTGGGTGGATATTGATTTTGCCAACGATATTACTTTTTGCTTTACGCTTTGAAAAGAACTTACGATTGGATGCTTTTCTCAACCGAGTTCAGTTAGTGTTGGATGTATTTTCATGTAGAAGAACGCTTTAAGAGTGATTTAATGGGATCTCATTTTTGGTTAAGCTCTTTGTGTTTGCTAACGTGCCGTGAGCTCTTCATAACTTTATTCCAGTCAATCGTTGATGCTCTTATGGCGTAATGTAGTCTTTCAATGATCATTGGTGAATGTTTCAAACATTCACCAGAGCACATCCTCTTCCCAAAAAATTCCCACCTTAATTTGGTTTGATTTGCTCCAAAACAATCGGAATCATTTCTGTCCTGTCCTTTGAACTGAAATTATTAGAACTGTCCTGAAATTAGAACTGTCCTGTATTCACTGTCCGGTGTCACAAAACTCCGCTGTTCATAATTTCACGCGGATTAGAGAAAGTACCAGGTAGTTTTAAAGAAAAATCGCAACGGACGACGGAGATACAAACATTCATTTTTATATCTAAAGATAGATTGATTATTCGGATATTTTTAGATCGACAGCAGCGTCAACAGGATGCGTTGGTTTTAAAATCGGCTCAAATCGCCAGGACCAGTTCCGGCGATATTTTCAATTGGGGTCCATGAAATAATGTGGAAGTAGCCTAATTTCCGCTCATTAGAATGAAATTTTCCTGTCCTCTTTGCTTTCTCGTGGAGATTAGTGGTAAGAAAATATTGCATGATATGGTCAAACATTATTTTCGGTAATATTTCAGTATTATTGCATGTCAAACATTTTGGTGCAATTTTTCGGTGCATGATTCGTGTACAAGTCTTCGACTTTTATAATTTACGAAGCCAAAATCATGAAGCATTTATTCGAATCGGTTACATTTTTAATTAAACTTGTTCGTTAGACTACACTTATGAAATCGGCACAACGAAATTGAAACGTATTCAATTTGACCAAAGCAATGTTCAAGCAAAGTCCGAAAAAAAAATCGAATTGACAGCATCCTGCGCAACGGCAAAGACTGGACCACTATGAGGTGCTCATTTTTTGCTACGCAACTTCCTGAAGCGCCATGCCAAATTGCATTTCTAAGACAGGTAAATGCACCCCGGGCCAATGCCAATCAAAGCAGACGTACCACCAGCCCGGGGTACGCTTTCTTCACATTTCAGCTCCTGTTTCAGTTCTGCTGAAAGCAGAACGACTCACCAAAAACCTTTGTTGCAAGTCGTTTAGCATCCCACAGCATCCCCAACGAGACATCGCCGTTGTTGTGCCGTTGCTCCGCTCATGCCCGACGGAACACGGCACACCTAACAAATGGTCTTCGTTCGCCATTTCTCTCGGGCTCCACATTCCTTGGTCCGTTGCCAGGGGCAACGTTTAATTGCGAATTGGGCACTGAGGGCCCGAGTTTCGGGATGCGAGCGATGCGAGCGAGAGTTTCTTCCCGAGAAGGTGGGCTTGATGATGGTGGACCATGTAAGTTATGCCCCTGGACCGGAGTGGCCAAATCACATAAGTGCCGAAGCCCCCCCTTCACTTTCGGGTTAGAATCAAGTTTCTTGACAGATGAAATTAAGAATCGAGGCATCTCGTCGACCCGACACCGACGGCCAACCAGGACAAACTCGTCTCGAGCTGGGACGGAGGATCTCGCAGGCGGAGTCCGAAAGTCTCGTCAGAAATGTAAAACACCCCAAACCAATAAACCAGACGCCCAGCGGGCAATGAAATGAACAAGTTGCTTCCGGGGGTTCGGTCGAAGATTAATTGGATTAATTACTTTCGTTTGTCGTTGTGTTTGTGTGTTTTATTTTCCACCCTGCTCTCGGTGGCCACCGGTGGCCACCAATAGCTGCACTCGGGATCTGAACGGATAGCCGCATCCGCTCGGAGAGTAGTCGATCTACTACATGGTTTCACAACTTGCTAGACTACACAACGTGAAGCTTTTGTTCTGGGTAAGACTGGACATATTTTAAACTTGTTTATCGATAAAAGTAAGCACTCATTAACCTACGTAGCAACTCTTGCTTTATTTGCCCGTGAAAGTGTGTTTTCCTTGTTTCCGGTCGTTTGTCTGCTTTCATTCTGATGAATTCTCTTGCCGCCCATCTTGCCAGATAGTTGATGGTTGATTCTGTGTCGGAGGATCTTTCCTCAGGAACCTCTTCGTTCGTTAGCTTCCCTACGGCGTCGCTACATGTCCTTCACCACTTTAGTAATGCGTTTGAAAATGCTAAACAAGAACTTTGACTAAAAACCCGGAGACTAACTTGTTGGAAATTAATTTTGAGTAACTAACGGACCTGTGGTTTAAAGTGCTGAGTTTTCCACAATCAAACCACAGGCCACAGAGTGCCGTTCATATTTTGCAAAACCTACTCCCGACTGCTGCTGCTGCTCCTGCTGCTAAGTGGCCTCAGGAATGCTGGCGCTAGCCGAGTGTGTGCCGAGGACGAAGCACGCAAAGAATGTGAGTGTGCTCCGACTCCGTCCGACCAAAAACCGTTGACGATTTATCTGTGCCTCCCCGCCGGGGCCGGCAGGAACTTCTTTTTCGACCCGGCACACCGACGTACGTGCGGCACGGCCTTCCGAGGCGAACGGCTCCTTGGCACACCAATTAAAAGCGAGTGGGAAGAAAAGCAGCCCAAGCCAAGACCCAGGGTTTGCCCTGTCTTACACGGTGCCCCTTGGGCGTGGCCACCCGTAGCAGCAGCAGCAGCAGCGGGGCACCAGCATTTGCTCCGCTTTTCTATCTGCGTGAATTAATTTTCATTTTCATATTTATCTGTTTAATTAAAATTCCTAAAATTAGAAGCACTCACCGGCCGCCAGGACAGGACAGAGGCACCGAAGACCTCGAAGACAAGATGATAAAATGGCGAGTGTCGTCAGCAGCAGCAGGGTCAACACTCCACACAAACCACAGAACGGCACCATCGTCAAACGGCATTTTCGCTTTCCGCAGCCAACGGAAACCGGAAAAAGTTTTCCTCCTTTTTATGTACTCCCTTCGTGTGCGCGATGGTTTTTCTTCGCCGAACCGGTGAACCGATCTCGCTCGCCCCTTGTTCTTGTGGGACACGTGCCTACATATGTCACGGATCGGGTGGAAGTGTTTTATTGCACGACCCGCAGCATTATGCTTCCTTCGCGCGCTTTCTTTCAATGCTGCCATGCTGAAAGGAGCAACAGAGAGAGAGAGAATCCCATGCCGATGCGGGGATGTGGATTAATGTCCTGACGCACAACGAGGAAAAGGCACGCCAAACAACAAAAGCATGATAATGATGTGAGTGACACAAGGACCTCGGAATGAACGATAAGGATATTTTATCTTCATTCGAATTCACCGCTCGCTCGTCCCCGTTTTCGTGCGGAGCTTCTGCGGTTCGCGTGTGCGTGCGGTGGCCACAGATGAACCGTGACAGGATCGGATCTCGGTAGACCTTCACCACGGTTGGCAACCGAGAGTCGGGATCGGAGAGGCTCCGAGCGGTCGTCCTTTGCCACATTTCCCAATATTTACATTAGCTGATAGTGTTTCATTTGCAAAATTGAAAGACACTCCCGGGGCGAGAAGGCACGTCTATGCGTCTATGTGAGTGCGCCAAATGAATGATCGTCCTTCGGAAGGGCATAGAGCACACTCGTTTGTACCTTGTAGCCCGGGTCGGGAAAAAGCGACACGAGTGAGAAGAATAACGACCGGAAATCGTCCTCACGGACTCGATCTAGAGGACGACGCAACCAAGGCGCTGTCAGCTTCCGGGGAGACAATCAATTTCTTATCCAAGCACCTCTTTTTGATATACGATTTTTGTCCGTCGGTGTCAGTGTATGTGAGAAGTTCGAAATTGGAAAACGGTGGAATATGAATTTTGGGGCCGCCGGCTGTTGACTCATCAGGATGACCGGTTGTACCGGGACCAGTAATCAATCGGTCTGCATCGAAACAAACTGGGCGACCTTTTGGGGTCATTATTTTCTTTAATTTGATTCCCCACGGGAGATCCTAGTTCCGGGTGGCGGGACGCGTGGCCTCGGGCGGTTCGCTGAGGGCGTTCCTTAGGGTTGCAAGGAGTTGCGAGTCTGCAGCTGAAGCGATTGACAGGTTGGATGTCTTCCCACTTAACGAGGGTCAATTGATTACCGGAACGCGGGTGCTTCCGCTGCGAAGCGGGACCATTCGGTCGGGTTTGTTTATACGACATTTTTTTGTTATCTCGTACAACCGTAAATGGGAATGATAACAGGGATCAGTGGTTTTTTGCTGTCATTCAAAAAGTGTCGATAAAATGAACGAAGCGAAACCAGTTACTGAAAATTGTATTTTTTAAATGCTTCGAGTTATGCATTTTTTCTTAAATTAGGGAAATACAAACATTGATTCTAACTTGTTTTGAGTGAAACTTGAAAATGATGGTAACTAATCGCATGAAATGTACAGTATCTTGTAAGAGAAACATTACTTTAAATAATAAGAAATAAAAAAATTAATAAAAAATAAAATAAATAATAAAAAATTTAAATAAGAAGGGATTTTAATAATATTTTTATAAACAGTTAAAACATTATACAAACCACACATCGCAGGTCTAAAATCACTAAACACATGGAGATATATTATAGAATGAACAGCGGTACATGTACGTTACATTAAGTATATGAAGAGATGAAAGGTCAGATGAGCTAGTTAAGAAAGGACGGTAAAAATTTGCCCCATTTATGGGATGCTGACTCAAATGTTCCTAAAACAAAAGTTAAATCCCTTGAATTTGGTTGCCTCTTATTGATTGTAAACATGTGTTAAGCATTGCAAAAAGCAAAGAAAACATTTTCGAGTAATGTTCGCGTATATTGTTATGTTATTGACGACTCCACAATACGGTTTCAAAGCAGCAAACACTACTACCCATTAAACAGTTCGACTGGAAAGTATGATAAGTTATAATATATCGAGGAAAAGATCACCTGGTCTTATACTGCTCGTTTGGAATTGTCTGGCCGGCAAACTACTCCTCAATTCTCTCTCTCTCCTTCATCCATAGCCACAACTTATTAGGTACAAGTAGGAAAATTCGACTTCAGTATACTTGTCGTGAGAATCCTGCTCGATAGAAATATCACAGTTTTTGTATGCAGAAGATGTAGCAATTTGCTCATCATAATGCGCCCAAGCTGGTGTGATGGTAAACAGTTTGAGCCAAGCTGTAAGAAACATATGCAAGAAGGCCCACGAGCAGAGACTTTTTTTCCGGAGTGCATCATGGAATTCCTGAAAGATTCGTAGTAATACATAACATTGGAACTCCCTGGAGCTAGACAGTGACATATTTAGAAGTAATCGTATTTGTTACTCACTTTCCAACCATAGGCGAAAAATATCACAGTAAAATATGTCAGGATGCTTAGAGGATGCTTGCCACTTTATAAATAGAGAAATGGTCCTCAAGAACCATATAGCCATTTATCAGGCACCAGTAAGGCCTTTGACAACATATGCTTTACCAGTTTGGCTAACGCTGCAGTAAAATACATTAAAAGTCCACTGAATGGATAACAGCGAAAAGTTTAGTTTCTGAAATAGATTGCCTTACAAAAATGAATTGGCAGGTTTTGTTTTGCATAATTTGCATATGAGAAGCTTAGCAGTGAAGCATGAAAAGAATAGTCGTAAAATTAGCTGTATAAATCATGCCACGATCCAATCCACCATCAACAAACTGTTAGGTGTTGGAAAAGTGATGTTTTAAGCGATGCTGCGGATGTCCACTCAAAGGTAAACAGACTAAACGAACTAAAGTTCTGCGTAAGCAACACCAAAGTGGCCTAGAGGTGCAAAAACAAACTCAAACACCGAGTACAACACGAGTGGGTAAACAAAGTGGCCGGGAAAACCCACTATAAACAGCAGTGGCAGCAGCAACACAAATGAAGGGTTAGGGTCAACTGTCAACCGGTCCGACGTGACGGCAAACGCAAACAGAGCTGATTTAGAAAAATATGTCCATTTTTTGAAATATGATTCAGCGGCGGCCCTTGTGCTTTATCGTGGCAGCGGATGATAATTTACACTCGTCAGCAGCCAGCAATGGTCCGCCATTTGCATTTTGCTGGTGGGCTCCTGATCCTGACCCCGAAACCGGGCCTTTGCGGGCCACGGAAAACGCAGGCCGCAACTACAGGTACATGCGTCCTTTTCAAATATTGCCTTTTCCGCCGGCTTAACACGGGGTCTTAAGCAGGGGCTGGGAACCACACCCCGACTCAGCAGCCCACTACCCCCATCGCGTTGAGGCCATGTCCAAACAGAGCATTAAATCCAGATGATAACATCTTAGCACATCATAATATTTCCCATCCGCCCAGGGCCCGCCGTCCAAGGTTTGTGGTTTGCTCGCAATAAATTTGCCCTCCCAAAAACGCCCCATACAGGGACGAACTGACACATACACTCGCATGTATTTGGGTGTCCCCGGCGTCCAAACACGCTGCCAGACGCACATTACTATGATGGCGTGGGCCATCCCTTTTCTCCGGCCACCCGAAATGAGTCCCGTGGAAAGTATGCACTACTCGAGGCTTCCCAGTTTGTCGCCCTTTTTTGGGTAGTGGGTCGATGGGTAGATCCTTTCTTGCAGTGGCGTGCAACGGTTGAGCGTAATAACCGGTGGCCGGGTGGTAATGTTTTTTACCTAATGCTCAGCATCTCTACCCAACACCCGCCAAAATTATGCCAAAAGAACGCACGGCGTCAACGGATGGCCGGGGATATCCTTGTCTAGGGGTGTGCGCCCTTCCCGAACTCGCAAGCAGGTCCGTTTTTCACATTGACACGTGGCGGGCCAAGGGGGTAGAATGAGGGTTCCGGTGGTTCCGGTGGTGGTGCATTCGGGGCACGTTCGGCTATTGTCGTTGAGGTAAGCCTTTGCGAGGCTGTAATTTATAAAGTCAACAACCCCGGAACGCAAACCCTTCGCGGACCTGTGGACTGGGTTTGGGATATGCAAAGCCTCACGTACTCTCAGCACCGTGGGGAAGGGTGGCGGACACTGGGTGGTCCTGGGGTGAAAACTCCGGCGACGTCAAAAGCGGAGATCGACGCCCCGTCGCGACGAACGGCGAAGAAGAAAAGTCGACACGCACGAAGCGGAAACTTTGCGGTTGATGTTGGCCATTTGCGCGACGCGGGTTCCTGAGAGAGAGAGAGGCTCAGAGGGGCAGGGACCGGACGCGTGGCGGTGCATCCCATCAGACGAGGATTCGGGGCCGAGTTTTTTGGGGGTGGGAGAACGTCAAGTTAAACATCAAAAACACACAACTTACGGGCCCCACGTGTGTTGGCCCGCGAAAACCTGTAATGGAGCTGGCGATCCTCACGTTTTCGGCGGAGGGGGGTGTCGGGCCGTGTGGAACCCGGCGACTCACCGTGACATCCGTGGTCGGTCCTCTAGGTCCCTCCTGGAACCGGGGTGCCCGAAAACCGATCCGATTTTCGGGCTGTTTTTGCGTTCGCTGCCTCCAAACTTTCACGTCTTTCCCGGCCGGGCTGCTCAAACCTTTGTCATCGATTTTGGGGGCATCATTTTCCAGGCAACACGCCACCCACTCGCACACGGACACAGAGGACCCTATCATCCCGTATCAGTACTTGTCGCCGAAACGGGGAATAATAATGTTTTCGTAGCTCCACGGCGGCGGATAATCGTACGAAAGTTTCGACGGCGGCGGCAGCGGCGGGCCGAAGACATTTGAACCCCCTTTTTCTGGCAGCGGGAAACTCGTCCCACTCCCCGGGGTCGTCCGGGGTGGTACACGTGGGCCAGGATGCAAAATTTGTTCAACGTCTTGTAGTAGCGTGCGGGTCGGGCGGGTCTTACGCAAATCTTCGCCCTCCGAAGACGGGCCATTGCCGGTGAGAACCGGGGAAGCTGTGTAAACGATCTCGACCATTTGCCGAAACTCAGGTGTTGGGGTCCCGGTCTGGTTCGCCGTGCCGATTACGAGGAGACAGGGTGTGCTCAACGGAATGGGTCGAAAGGTTGCACTCATGTAATGGAGGGGTTCTCCTTCGTAACGTTGTGAATTTTGGAGCAGCCCTACTAGCGATGAATATTTTTACTATTTTGTCCGTAAAATTGGAGTGTACAATACGTACGCTGGATTTGGAGTTAGAATTCTGATCGGGTGGCCTTTATTGTTTGTTTTAGCCGAAAGTTCCAGAAGTCCCCACAAGGAATTGCTTTCATTAACGTGCGCCTATATGCAGACAATCTGCATTACATCTATACAATTTTATTTTTCTTCCAAAAATATGCTTAGTGTAAGTGTAAAATAGTCTTTCGGATACGCTCTTCTCCTGCTTTTCCTTATGACTCACGATTAGGAACACTACAGAGAGAAAGAGAGAGAGAGTCATTTGTTTGCTACACAATAAGTGGCCCACCAATTTAGCAATTATTTTTAAAGGTTCTCCTCATGCAATGAATAATGTAATAATTTAAACTCATCCAACTCATTTAAACTTAAACTGCTCATCCAACAAAACAATCTTTTTAAATAACTGAAAGCCTTTCATAATGCATGTTCATCTCTGACAAGGATAGCTAAGGACCTTTGCCGACCGCCACTTATAAACGTTCGACAACCAATCCAATTAATGGCCCAAATGCAACGAACAGAAGCAACCTTTAGCAACACCGATCTTGTCCTTAGGAACGTCATTAACCTCTTGAACTGTGACTTCAGCTTGTAATTTAATGTAAAATGGTTAATCTACACCACTTCGTACGTGCCTACAATGATGCCGTAACACATGTTTTACTGATTCGTAATTTACTCACAGCAGCGCGCAGTGATGCAAATAATTCTCATCAATTAAAAATCGATCGAAAAGGATGTTGCATTCTTTTCCCAGTTTGGATTCGGTTTGCCAAAATCACCCTGGTGTGTGCCTCCATGTGCCGGATGCAACATTATTGTTGATCGACCAACGAGTGGTTCAGGCGCCCCCTTCACAGGAAGCGGCAAATGGTTCAATTCGATCCGATTTACTTTCGGGCAGCCATTGTTGTTTGCCTTCCTATTGCCTCCGAAGCCGACCGGTGATCGGCCACCAGCGGAATGTTTATGCTGCACTTCAAGGAGCAACACCTCATCGAAACACCAGGACATTGTGAGCCTGTACCGACCAGACAACGGCCCCTTTGCAGCGTACGGGCTCCCGACGCCGACGAATGCAATTCCGGCGCCCCTGTTTGCAGACCAAACAAATTTGGCGCACCGAGCGTGGACCACCGGACATCGTCCCGGACAAACCTTACGGTCCCAGTGATGCTCTCCGGGCAAGCTGTTCAATTGCCGATTCGTGTCCGGGCCTTGCACCGGGCGTTCCGGCGAGTCCAGCAGGAGCGCGACAGAACATAAACACTTAGTCTTATGGAACCCTCTGTGGGGCCTCTCCACGGTCTACCGGCCGGTTCCATTACAATCAAGTCGCAGGCGACAGAATCGGTAGAATCTCAGCAAATCAAGAAGCGGACGAACGTACGACGTCGGGTCCTTTCGAAGCAGGCTTCGAAGAGTGGCCCACCACGAACGGGCCCATGGCAGACTCCGACCGGATGTATGGGTTCGCGCTGGAGCATAACATGTAAAGAAGATGGCGGCGATGGCCCCGGACAGCATATTGAACCCAGCAGTCTAGAGCCCAATCCCTGGGCGGACGGTTAGGGAGCGAATTTTGATACACAACTCGAGCAGCTGCTCGACTCCAGCTTCCCGGAACGCTGGTTCCCGGTTTTGCGCAAAGCCAAGCGAAAAGTGTTTATCTCCTCCGACACCGAGCCAGAGACAGAGAGAGTGCTCCCTGCGGAGTCCACCATCTGTCAAACGGATGCTGGTGTAGAAAACTTTGTGTTGTGTTTTGATGTGCAAGGCCAGAGTTCCCGGGAACCCAATGGATTGGCGCCGCAGGCAGTCACCACGCGCGTTGCTGAAAGTAATTGTATCGAGCTGGTCGCCATCACCCTGGTGAGGTTACGGTTTTGCGAGATAATCTCCTGGGAGAACCGGGAGTGCTACACACATACACTTGACGTCGGGAACTCCGGCCACCGGGGGGGGGGGTGTCCCTGGGAGCGTAGTCAAACAAATGGTACGATGCCGGGGCCAAGATAAATATCATTACTGGAAACATCAACTACCACCCGCCGGTGTCGGGAGAGAGAGAGAGAGAGCATATGACTTCATGGTCCGTGCGAACCCGTCTGCCTGACGTCCGCAAAGTGCCCTAGTCGGGGAAAGAAAAAACCCTAATCAATACACTTTCGGGAACCGGACTTTGGCCAGAACGTTCTTCAAAACGATGTCCCCCCCGAGATGCTCGAAGTAATCGTCGTGAAGCGTGGAGTTATCGTTGGTCTCGATTTGTTGACACTTTTTCCCGAAGGCGAAGACTTGTCGCACTCAATTTACTGTCGGCGATGACTATCCCCGGTAAACAAGCCGAGCATCCGGACGAGTTCGAATCCACACCATCTCCGCATTGATGGGCCAGGAACTGTGGAGTATACTTCGCGTAAAGATAATGTAAATATTGTGTCATCAGATCTTGTCCACCGGTAAGGGGTCCGCACTTCAGTCCCCCCTCTCGCGAAGCTCGCACAACTTATTTTGACAGCTGTTATGCCACGACGACGACGGAGCGTGGTTGATGATACGCCTTATCCGGAACCCAGACCCAAGCCACTTCGCTGCCCAAGGGAGTGGCCAGCGAAATGTATATGGAACTTCCGCCAGTGAAACGAGTGCATATGTATGAATAATGAAGACCGTCACCGTGATCCTTTCTGTCGGCGAACCGTGGCGAACCGGGATCCGGTGCAGCGCAATCTTGTGGACCGTGCGTGCGTCCTGCCGGGTGATAAACAAAATCACACTCACAAGTCCCACCCTGTGCCCGGGCGGCGAACAACGGATGATGATGACGAAACGATGATTGCGATCCCCGGGCATCTGTCGGCGGTCGGGTTCGAGGGGCTTTCGCCCGGCTTATCTGGCGGACGAAGCCACTAAATGGTTGTCATCTTGTTGCCGTCGGAAGGGTTACTGTCGCCACATTCTTCTCCACATCAGCTCCACACCGGAAAGGTCCTTCGAGTGGCTTCAGGTGGTTGGCGTCCCTTTCTCGCCCGCCGGGTCGGGGCCGCTGGGCTATGGGTTGGGTCAAAATAAAAAATGGATTGTTTCGATCCTGCCGTACACGCCATCACGATGGCAATCAACTATCTGTTGTCGACAGGAGCAAAAAAAAAAAAAAAGAAGCGAAACTGCAAACGACCCGGAAGATAAGTCTCAGGTGCCAGACACGCTCCGGTTCCTCCGGCTGTGGCGGGAGGGCAGTAGATGATCATTTAGCTCAGCTCCGGCAGGGCGGTTTTTGACTGTCGCTCCGAAGTATCCGGCTAAAAAAACGATAGCAACATCAACTGATATGCCGCCGGTTTTATGATGATGGCCGTAAAAATGTTGTCCACCGAAAGTGGTCTTTGCAAAATCTTCATAAATTACCCCCGAAAGCTTAGGGCAGGTACCTGATGCCGAATCTGTTGATCTGGTTGCGGTGCGGTTGCTTCACGGTTTGATGGTTTTATTTGCGGAGCCCCACTTTGAACTTGGACAACTTTTCAGGACTGTGGGTTTTATCATAC
>NC_071285.1:25470556-25487887 GCF_943735745.2 Anopheles bellator | reverse complement strand
GTAGCCGATATGCTCAGCCGCATCCAAGCGATTGACGGTGATGTTATTGACTACGAGCGCATGGCGGAAATACAAGAAACGGACTTCGACCTACAGAAGTTCATCGAAAATCCACCGGCGAACACATCGGTAAAGTTAAAATTACTATACAGATTAAAAAAAAAAATTATGTAAAAAAAGGCTGTATCTGTAAAATTAAAAAAAAAAAAAGTAGGAGGTCAGCCCAGTTTTTTGTAGAAGACGACAATGGACACTGTCGCTTATGCGATAAGCTCGACGAGAAAGATAAGAACATGGTTCAATGTGATGAGTGCGACAGGTGGTTTCACCTTAAGTGCGCAAAACTCACCGAAGTACCGCCAGAGACGCAACCCTACGATTGCATCAAATGTGCTGCCGATAAAAAAAGGCAGTGCGAGCACAACCATCGAGTTCCGACGTTCAAAGGGACTCTTCAAGCGCTGCAATCATGGCATTGGTTGAAGCGCTCCAAAATAATAACACCTTTGGAAACCAGCACCTAAAAAGGCTGTCACTTAATAATTTGCCATACTTCGATGGCAAATCTAGAGAATGGCCTAGATTCAAGCAAGCTTTCGAACAAACCACGCAAGACGCTGGGTTCAACGATCTAGAAAACATGGCCAGGTTGCAACGGCACCTAAAGGGCAGCGCCGAACGCAGCGTCAGATCTTTGTTTTTAGACCCCGGAAACGTGCCCCAAGTCATGCAACGCTTGGGAGAGCAGTTTGGGCGTCCAGAACAAGTTTACCAAGAGCTGCTCAAGGAAGTAATGCGAGCACGCGCCGATAATGATCATATCCCCGAGTTGAGCGACGCGCTGGATAACTTAGTCACGAACGTGCTCGCTATGAACAAACCGGTCTACCTCCAGGATCATAGGCTAATGGCCGAATTAGTCGGCAAAATGTCGGTCGACAAACAAATTAAGTGGATAGAGCACAAGCGCGAGATAGAGCGAAACGATATTGCTACGTTAGAGCATTTTAATAAGTGGTTAGCCCCTATTGCTACCACTATTCGGCTACTGCCAAAGCCAATGGATCGCAAAGCAGTAAATTTACATGAAGTTCCGTCACCAAAAAAAGGGAAACACCCCGAACAAGGGAAACAGCCCAAAGGCAGAAATATGATGAGCTGCCCTAGCTGTAAAGAAACACACAAGTTATTAGACTGCGAAAAATTTAAGCAAGAAAGCCCCAAAAACAGATACGAGTTAGTGAGAAACCTCCAACTTTGCATGGGCTGCTTACGATCCGCTAACCATAAACTACAGGAATGTTGGTCGGCAAGGGAATGTAGTGTTGAGAACTGCACGCAGAAACACCACCCTTTGATCCATATCCCCGCCGAGAGTCTTATTAACCACCATTCTTCCGGCTCTAAGGTATATTATCAGATAGTACCCGTGACCCTAAGAAACGGGCACGTAAAAATCAAAACATTTGCATTATTAGATACAGGATCATCATCTACGCTCATTGAGCAGACAATGGCCGATCGATTAGAACTAAAGGGAAAAGTCGACCCTCTCACTCTAACATGGACGCAGAACTTGTCAGTGCAAGAAGCAGACAGTAGACGCGTCGAATGTCGCATCAAAGGAATTGACGAAGCAAAGGAATACACCTTACAGGCTGTTAGAACGGTTACGCATCTCAATCTTCCGATGCAAACGATAGACTCCTTAGAAATGAAAAGAAAATTCCCCAACCTTCGAGAACTGAACATTACCTCCTTTGCCAATGCACGACCCACATTATTGGTGGGGCTGAACAACAACCACCTCATGGTGCCATTGGATCGGAGGTTCGGGAAAAATAAACAACCCATGGCGATAAAGACAAAGCTCGGTTGGGCTGTCTTTGGGATAGAATCAAGAGGAGTCGAACAAAACTCTGAATTCTTTATGATTCATGAAGCAGAGGGAGCAGCCGCGGTATTTGCATCGGGAATGGATCGAAAACAATATAAACTAGCACAGCACCACACCAAGATATTCTGGGACCACTGGAAGAAAGACTACCTTCCTACGTTAATAAGACGAAACAAGTGGACCGAAAAAATCGAGCCGATTAAGGAAGACGATATCGTTGTACTCACTGACGATAACGCTCCACCAGGAACCTGGTTAAAAGGAAGGGTCATTAAAGCCTTTGCGGCCCCGGACGGCCAAGTGCGCTCAGTCGAAGTTAAAACGGGCAACACAGTACTAAAACGCCCAGCTATAAAGGTAGCAGTGGTCGACGTAAAGCAAAAAGAACACATACTCAACCACAAATCGACCCCAGAACCACCAAGCAACTCAAGCCAGCAACTGCCAGCCGCGAATCACCCACCACCCAAAAAGCGCGTTACAAGGATACGCCCCTGCAACTGGGCACAAAGCCTGCTCCTAACGCTCATGGTCCTTTGCGTGATTTCAACAATAAACGCCATCATCCATCCAGTGGCTAACGGCGGCGTAATATTCAACCATCTCGGCACATGTCTGATCCAACGAGGCACGGTGACCAGACAAATACCGACCAACATCAATCCGAGGGCAGACACAGCATACATCCATCAGATGCGTTTCAACTTACGTCAACTGCTTAATGCCTTCATAACGGAAACCCAGCTCAAAAACGACAGCTTGCAAGATGCGGTGGCGACGGTATTCGAACAAAGCCGGATGGTGGATAGGGAAATTCAGTTCCATACTAGAGTTAAAAGAAGGGTCGGTGGAATTCTAGGGTTCTTGAAAGATATGATAGTCGGAGGTAACGATGTGCAAGACGAACTGGATAAATTACAATCAATGGAAGCAATCAAGTACAAAGAGATACTAGGATCTATCAGTGCCATGAGCGAAAGGTCAAAAGAAATGGAAAAGAACTTCCAAAGCAAAGGGTCAAGTTTAGCGCAACTAATTGCGAATGCGGATACAACCCAAAAGAAGTTGCTAGCAAGACAACGCATAATAGAACTCGCAGTAATAGTACACCAGGCGATCAATAACATCGCAGATAAGTACAGGATGCTTAAAGTTGAACCAATCCCACATGAAGCACTGGACAGATTGCTGCAAACGATAGAGAAGGAGTTGCCAGAGGGAGTAGTACTCATAAAAGATAAGCTTCTTCTTGAAATCAAACAGGAAAAAGGAATTATAAACATCATCTTAAACGCAATCGTGGCGGAAGTAACAACGTATGAGCTGTTCCAGGCATATCCTGTGCCGGACGGCAAGCTCAAAACGATCATAAGGTTAAAAAACGATAGAATAGCAGTTAACGACAATGCAGACTACTTCTATCCGCTTGTTATGAAGGAGCTTAATGAAACACATTTCATCGTAAGAAATCCAGTTATCGAAAAACAGGCAAACTGCCTGACGGAAAAACTATTCTCTAACAATCATACCAACCTATGTCAAACCACAGACATTGTAAGCCCATATACGAACATCTTCCACATGAAGGAAACGAACTCGGTCCTATACTATACGGATAACCTTAAGAGCATAAATTTGACTTGTGCGAACAAACATGTAGCATTGGACAACTACGCGGCACTTGTGGAACTAGGGGACGACTGCATGATCAAATCAGAGTATCAAGAAGTAAAAGCAGACATTGCATTCAAGCGCGTGGTAAAAACGTACTTCAGAAATCACGAGCATCTAGAAAAATATGTCAAGGATCTCGGAGCAGAGATCGAAGAAAAAACTACACAAGCTAAGCCAGAAAACGGAACACATACAATCCACGTTCTTGTTATAGCAGCGGCGATAGCGGTCGTCTTGCTACTCATGATAACATATATAACGTACATCAAAAGAAAATCGAACGTTGACGCACCACAAGAAGAGAACGTAGAAATGCAACTTAATTTGCCACATTTAAAGCCCAGAACACGGTAATTCACCAGGCTGAATTACGAGGGGGAGGATGTTGTTGCACCAGCCGAATGGGCTTGATGTTGCGATCAAGTTGCGTTCCCACCGATTCAACCGCGCGTGGCAAGCACAGGTGGCTGCTTGTAGCCAAGCGGCCCGTTGCACGCGCGACACCGGTTTGCACGCGCAGACGATCGGGTTGCAGCGTCCAGCGTGTTTGCCTCCGCGTATGCCGGCGAATCGATGGGAACCGCGGAATCGCGCTCTCCCTTAGGATAAGAAAAATAAAGAAACATTGTGAACCGATCGACACCAGGCAGTTGATGGCCTAAATAAAAAATTTGCTTGGACAGGTCCAACGTCTACGTGTCGAAAGGTAGGGCCGCTGACGCAGCAGTGACCAAACGTTCCGATCTCCGTGTACATGCGTGTACTTCAAACTTGTATATAAACCGCCCAATTACTCACAATAAAGTTAGAATCATTCCACAACTCGAACGGAGAAGTTTATTGCCAATCCTAGTACAGCAAGTTTGGTTCTCAAACCCGGGGTAGCTCTGCCCAAATCCGAAACGGTCGACAGAACCGCTCTCCCCTCCTCGGGATAGGCCTTCAACTCTGAGAGGCAAACTAACCGAAGAGGTATTAGAGAGTCGGGACTCGAGGACACCCTTTTCGGGCGGAGCACTCCCCTTTGTCTGGCTGCCGACCCAACGAGCAGACAGGTCCTTCCTTCGCGGGGCCTGCTCGAAGGGCCGTGCACCAACAAAGCTCGTTCTTCTCGAAACGGTAACCGACGGTGGCGTAACTGTTCCGAAGTCACCGACTCTTCGTTCGACTATCCCATTCCGTCGCGTGCAGGACCGGGGTGCTGCGGTTGTCGTGCGGATCAGCAGATAAAATGAGATCGGCAATCCGATAAGATGGTCTCACTAATCCTTTGAAACGTCCCCGTTAACCACCTGTCGGATTGTTGTTAACATTTCGTTTCACTAATCTTTTGATCTGGTCAGGATTTTTAAGCTCCATTCAGCTTACCATCACCACAAAAATAAATAACAAACCCAGAATTAAACACCTCATCGTTACGAGGGATATCGTTGCATGGTCCTCTTGTTGGATTTTTTATTTTTAGTCAACCGAAGGACTATTCCATCAAATCATAAGTTATAAGACCAAGTTATGTTTGCTTGATTCCACGCTTCAGATTATGTAAAAATACAGGGTTAAATATCAGATATGATATCATATTACTCCAATCTGACTCACCGACATCGCCTGAATTCAACAGTTACATTCTGAGGATATTCTATGGTGTTAATCCAATAATACCTGAAAAACATATATTTCAATTCAATTCACCAAACCCACGTTGTGTTCCATTCCGTGTCCCAAGTTGCATAGTTCAAACAAAACCAAATGTCTTCGCCAAAGCACATTCTTTACGTTGCATGCGGTAAGTAAATGCTTGCTTGCTACATGTACTGAGAATGGCATTTGTTACGCCACAAGCTGTCACAATGCTGTACTTACATTTCCTAATCAAATCATGGCAATCTGCCCCAACAATGGTCCAGCATCGATCGCATCAGCGTCCGCCGCATGTATGCACCGTCCGGAGGCACCTGAACACCTCCTTCGGGGCGACTAAAATTATTCCAAATTGCTCGTAACAAGCGCAGCAAGAAAACAGTTTTCCCCCAGATCCCAGGATGCAGCAACCCGCTGGTCGCTTCCGGTTCTTCTTTTTTCCCGAACCCGTGGCGCGGCTGCGGATCGCTTTCTGGCGTCTGCCAGTGACGGACACTCGGTTCCGCTCTCGGTCCCGCACCCGGATATCCGGTTTTCAGGAACCAGAAGGAACCGAGTACAAAAATGAAGGAATTCTTTCACAAAAGATGAACTCTGCTCAAAGATGGTAAGGGCCGATGGAAAAGGGGAGCAAAAACTTTTGACTTGTGGCTGTCAAGCTTCAAGGCGGCTCCACCAGTACTCCCCTGCAACGCGCTGGGACGGCCTCCAAGCGCTCAAAGGATGTCCTGAGTGGAATTTGTGATGTTTCCTCGTCCCCGTAGGTGCGCAAACCGGCGGACCGGATTTCCCGCGGCACGCACGCAAGTGTGGCTAAGGAGATGATCTTACATGCCCTGTTGCGACGGACGCCCCTGTGTGTGCACTCGAATGTGGCTTCGGGTGACGTACTTAGCATCGCGTATCATCAGCATTATCAGCATCAATTCCCCGCCCATGCACCACCTCGGAAGGCACTCCAAGTGCGTCCCCCTTTGCGATGTCTTCCAGCTCAACGGACGGCAAAAAGGTGAAGAACGGAGAAAATGGAGAAAAACAGGATGGGATGTCGCGGCTGCCGAGCATGTGCCAGCTTCTCCTTCCCGGGGCTAAGGACCCTCTAAACGATGCAGTTTTCTTTCATGCCCTCCCCCATTTCGCTTGTTTGGTTTGTTCGGTGTGCTCGAAAAGCACAAACATCATTCGGTTGTCTCTTGTTGTGGTCCAACAAAACAAAATCCCTCCGGGGGTTTGCCGCCGAATGGTAAGAGAGGGTTGCAATGCGTCGCAGTATTCGTGTTGTGAGAGCATTGAAGTGGGCTCAGGGTTGGTAGCTGGAAGCGAGTGGTTCTCAAATATATTTCCCCAATTCAGCGGATTCGAGAAATGGGAATGCACCCGTGAATGAAGGACTTCATTTTGATGGTACTTATTGCACCAACTTTATTCCGTGTTTCCGAGGTTAGACCACATTGAAAGGCTTCACCGTTGTTGAAATTTACAGCTTTAAAGCAAATGTAGATTCCTTCGCACCGCTTTATTAGTATGTCGTCAGTCGAAGGGTATTAAAGAACTGTTTATTGTGAAAATCAGGGCATTTTCGGGTCTCCTATATAGTAATACTAGCTGTTCCCGGCGCACGTCGCCACGCCTCATTCCACGATTATCCGGCGTTTCAGAGGATCGGGCTTCCCGGCGACGTATCCAATCGGCTTACCTTCTCGCTTCCCGTTCGATACATGGCAAAACGCGCACCAGTTGAATTTGGCTCAAATTGCTTGAAAACTATCCGAGTTTTGTTGAAATTAACCTAAATTTTGTATGAGAGACCCCCTCACTGGGGACAGGAGTGTAGTGTCAAGTATCATAGTATCAGGAGTGTAAAAAATCAAATATCATTGAAAGATTAATTTTTTATTTTTGGAAGGCTTACCTTATTTTTTTTTTTTATTCGGTAAAAGTGAAGGAGATTTATGAACAAATGTTGAAAGTGTATAAGGACTCTTCGCCGTTAATTAGGGGGTTAAAGGGGGGTTTCTGAGTTTAACCGTGGTCGTACTAGCCTTTAAGACGTTCCATATCAAAAACGTCAAAAAACAGACACAACACATCTTCTTCTTCTTCTTTGGCACTACAACCGCTGTGCGGTCTTGGCCTGCACCAGAGACAATTGTTAATGTAAATTATCCCTGGTGCTATCTGTAACAGTTCGTTTTTTTTTACGGGCGGGGTTGTTGGTCCCGCGCCAATATGACATGACATCGTTAAAAAAATAAAGGATATCGTATAGGAAAATCATCGAATCACTTAACGAAATTTAGTATAAAGTCTAGCCTTCTCATTGAGGAGTTAGGTATTAGGTTTCAGGTTTCAGAAAGTATGGGTACCGCATTCACTAAAACGCATTCAACGCTTTCTTGACAAAAATTGAAGCGTTTTCGATAGGATAAAGTGGATTTTGTGCTTCGAATCATCACTATGGATAAGACTTTGGTCTATCACCATGATCCTGAATCAAAACAAGAGTCTAAGGAGTGTTGTGAACCTTTTTTATCGGTTCTGAAACGAGTTCAATCAGAAATTACCTAAAAAGATGTTAGCATCAGTTTTGTGCGATACGAATGATATTTTGTAATACTTGCAAACTGGTAAAACAATAAATTTTAATTATTGGTATTACATTTTAAACCTACTGAAAGCTAAAATTGGTCAACAAAGACCCGGTTTAAAGAAGAAAAACATTCTTTTTCATCAGGGCAATGAACCCTGTCACAAGAGCATTTTAAAATTGGCATAAATTCATTAATTAAAGTTCGAATTGTTGGAATTTCCACCATATTTACCAGATTTGGCCCCAAGCGGCTTCCACCAGTTTTTTGTCCCAAAAAAAATCATGCGTGAAAAGCGTTTTCCATCAAATGATGACTTCATAACAGCTGTGGAAGCGTATTTTGAAGCCCTTCCAGTTTCTCGCTTCAGAGATGGAATTTATAATTGGAGTCTCGTTGGATGAATGAAGGCCATGTTGAATAATAAAATGTATTTTAAACCACAAAAATGTGTTTCTTATCTCCGAATTTAATGAGCAACCTACTACATTTATGTTTATATCTATAGATGGATTTATTATTCGGATTCGAATTTCGAAAATTTCGGATTTCGGATCGGCAGTTGCATGGACACTGGTGGGTTCACGCCAAAATTCTGTCGAAAGAGGACCGATAGCGGGATGACATTCAATGCTTTATGTCGCAGTGACTTGAAATAAAAAATCAAGCGGCTTACGGAACTATTTTGCAAACGGAGAAAGACTAGTTACTTAACCACCACCCCTTCTCGTCACTCAGTGTATTTTCTTTCTTCATAGACTTCTATTTTTCACTGAAAGTACGGACGAAGTTTGACGTGCCTCTGCTGCAAAGTGGTCACTGTTGACAGGATGGTTTTATCCAATCACAGAAAGTACACGGCACAGGTCACGTTCTTATTAGTTCCCGAAATATCACAACATCCCGTGCATAATTCATCGCTCCATTAGTGTTATCAAACAAAAGCTCGCTACACGCTCCGCAAAGAGTTATGCCGGCTGTTTCCGTCGGAAAAATTTAATATTCATTTGATTTGTACACACCCCAGGAATGCATCGGAGCGCGAGCGCAAGAGCAAACACTCGGCGCCGGATCACTCTTCGCTGAACGCAAAAACATGTTTATGCAAATGTTGGACCTGGAGCGTGCGACGTTTTGCCAGGGACCACTTCTTCCGGTTCCGAGCCTGCAGGCTGACGCTGATGTGTCCTTAATTTGGCACTGTCTTCGATTGACGTCTAAACTCTTGTCGCGCACCGTTTGACGTCTTGTCGACAAATGAATAGGTACGATTCGTACTCCGTGTGGATGGAGACCGAACTCCATGTGGCCAGCGAGTGCACGCGAGAGCGAGAGAGAGGGCCTGAAAATAATATTCCCAAAGTGCCCTGTGTGTGGCCCGGGGCTGCTAAGAACCGGGCACGTCACTCGTCATTTGTCTGATCGCATTACGAACGACATGAGCGTCACAACGCGGCCACCACTCCGGGCGTCACTCGGGTAGCGCGGGATTGGCTTCTAACCTCACTCTTCCCAGGTGGGCGGTGACTTTGGTGGCGCGCATTTTCTCTTCGCTTCCTTTTCTGGCCGAAGGACTTCACTCATTCTGCTTCGCCTTTGAGTAAATAAATCGACCGGCAGAAAACTCTCGGAGTGCTCCGAGGGCCCGGTGGCCGGTTTATTATTTATCATCGCGATGGAAAGGGGCCACGCGGTGGGTAGGAGGGTGCCATTCTTCCACCTCACGGTTAGCCTCCCGGAACCGAGACCTCAACCGTTTCCGATTCCGTGGCCAAGCGGGGCGCATCAAGGGCCGTAACCGGCCTCGGCGATCCGTCAGTCCATCAGTCAGCCGGCGGGCATATCCTTCCCGCTTCCTTCGTGTGCCCCTGTATGTGTTCGTGTGGTGTAGATCGTCATCATCGTCGTCAAAGCCACCGGCTGACGACGGAGCATAATTTACATTCCCTGCATGAAGTGTATCAAAATTCATAAATTTCAATTTCGCCTCTCATGAATGTCAAGCTTCGCTTCCGCCGCAGAATGATACTTCATCGTTAAGCTTTTAGGCCCGATTTCCTCCCGTTTTGCCGACCTCGCCGTTCGGTTTCCTTCCGCCAAGGACACAAAAAAATCACACATACACCGCTTTGGCTACATTAGTTTGTGGGTCCCCTTGCCGTCGCTCTCTGCTCTGCTCTGGTTCCTCTGTGGGCCAAATTGATAAATATTCACCTCCGGCTGCTGCTATGGCGAAAGTCCAGAGGACCTCCGGGAGTCCTTTCCAAAACCGAAACAGAAGCGAAAAAAGAAGGAACTAAAAAGGAGAATTCCGCTGCACTGTCCCCCCCGTGGGGGGAGGCCGTGCAACGGTAGATACGTGATCCTTCCTTCCGGAGGTCCTGGTGAAGATTTATTTCTTTCTGGCGTTTCGTGATCGATTTTTCGGCCGCTCGGCTGGGCTTTATCTTATCCCATTTTTGGAGCGTTCTCCCGTTTCGGACCGTTTCGGTTTTCACGGCGGACCCCGGCGGTCGAACGAGATCCTTGTGAACGGAAAAGGGAGACAGAGAGCAATCCGGTCGTGGCTGGCACCTTGCTTCCGTGCTTCCGGGGCCACCGAAACACTGATTGTCAATCGCCGTCAATCGCCTGCCGGGAGGCCTGCAGGAGCCACCACCAACAATCAAAGCTCGGTTTACGGAACAATGCGTTTGCCGTTGCTCCTTCTAGTGAAGGCTTGAATGTGTAAAGGTTTGTCAGCTGCAGCCACGCAGCATCCGGCAGCGCCGCTGGAAGTTGAAGCAATCATGTTTCTTTCGCCGGCAGATCGATTCCCATCTCACCCGATGGCGCCCACCCTGTGCATCCTCCGACCAAGGGTAGGGTGGTACATTGTTCGGAAAATTTGCATTCGACACGCAAAATGGGAACGCAACAGAGAGCGAGCCGTCGGTGGTGCCGACCCGATTGCTGCCTACCCTTTGCTGGCTGGCTTATCCGGTTCCGGTGAAGTGACAGGAGCCCCAACATATTCTCCTACACATACACGCGCACAGGAACGGGACGGCAAATTTGTGTCCCGTGGTGACAGAATGGTGAGCAACAGAGCAACGGCGTCGATAGTCGGGCCCGACGTCGACGAATTGTTGTGGGTTTTGTGTGTGTCGGCGTGAGTGCTTCCGGTTTTGGGAACTTCAGCGGCCGTTCGGTTGCCGCCGTGAAATGGAACCACTTTCGATCCGACAAACCCGGAAGCCCCAGATTCCCGGGCCACTGGCAGGAAAATTAAAGATGAATGGTGCTGTGTGCTACTCCACCTCCAGGAGAGGCTCCTCGAGAACTCGTTTGGCGATAGTGTCCTGTGTCCGGTTTTCCGATTGGTTTCCATCGGATGCCCAGCGATGCCCATTGTCCGGTCAGCGGTGGCTCAACGGGGCTAGAGTGAAGTGCATTGTGATGCAGATTTAAAGCTCTGCTTGTCGGCAACTCGCTTTAAGGGTCAGTTTTTCAGGGTCACAGTTTAAATTAAAACATTTAAACAATCTGGCACAATAAATTAGTTTTGTTTGTTTGATTTACTTCACTTGTGCAATTTTACGCGAATAATTTACGCAAGGCGTTGGTAACTTTACTTTTGTGCAATAAGGAACTTTGATAACCGATTCAGAACCGATTCAAACTTAGAACCAATTTAACGAACCTCTCAAAAAAAGGAGTTAAATTATGCCACGAACATTGCTCTCCCTGTCTCAGTTGTAACCCTTTCAAGCGATTCAGCGATAATTTGGGGCAAATTTAAAAACAAGTTACTGCAACAACGGGAAAAGTCGCTTTTGGCACGCTTCAAAATTTCAAGCCAGTAACTGTGTTGTTGTGGTTTTGTAGAGAAAGGACCAAGCCGGTGGACGTGCCTTCGAACCACGGTGTACAATTAAATCGTTCGTTCACCTAATTGAGACAATGGTAATACTTTGGAAGAATGCAACATCAATTAGGGGTTGCGCCAAGGACGGAAACATGCTACGCTCACGACGGGACCCATGGCGAGTGATCAAACGAAGCCCAGGATCCCGTCTCCGGATCCAATTACCATAGTTAAGCGCTTGTGCCCCAGAGGGGACAGGACCTGCGTTGCATTTAAAATTAATTCCCCAAAAGCGAGACCCACACCGAGTCGGATCCGTTGGCGCAACCGTTCTTTTCGTTTTGTTTGAAGCTTCCACCGTAAACACGTCAATAAGCCAATGAGTAAAAGAGTTGTCGTTGGCGAGGATGATCAAATTCGGTTTGTAAAAGTTGTTTAATTTATTCGCATCGTTCGTGCAGTTCCGGTGCTCGTAAGCCCGTAATGAATTAGGAACCGGCAGCTAGACAGCGTGAAGCTTCATCACGCGCTTCGGATTCGGTTTGTAAGCCGACACTTTGTGTTGAATTAATCGTGAGCTTTCTAGAAGTGAGCACCAACCGGCACCAACCCAAGAATATCGTTCCCCAGGAGGGCGTCCGCAGGCAACCAGATGCATAATGCATCGATGCACCGCAACTTCTTCGACTCTGCGGCGGTGCAGCTCAACCACCGGAAAACATTCGGTTCCACGAAATCACGAAACTCGCCCCGGCCCGCCCCGGCTGAAGGTGGCCTCGGAAAGTTGAACGTTCCATGAAACGTCACCAAGCCGAGGCCGGGCCGAGTTCAGCTGTCGAACGGTTCGGCTCCGACAGTCACCGCCAGGCACTGGCGTGGCGCCTTTCCCGGGAGGGGTTGAAGCATCACCCATCGGCCCCACCAGGCTGTTGGGTTGATGTTGTTGTTGGTGGGGCCGCGTGCATCATCTGATGTTGTGTTGCGTCAAAATTTCACGGCAAATTCAATTTCATCGTCCTTTCTCTTTCGATAACGAAATCAGCGCACGCCGTCCCGGCTCGTATTGTGTGACGGATACTTTCCGGGCTTTATGCTGATGCCAAAGTGCGGATGGCATGGGGTGGCGAATGCACCCCACCCGCCCCCTGGAGGCTGGCCATCGAGCGGTGGGGACTCGGGGCACCGAAGAGGATATCGTTATCCTCGTCGTTGCATCGAACCAGCACCAACGCCTTCTAACGGGACGATGGAGCGATCTCTCAGGATCTTCCGAACATAACCGGTAGTGTGTATGCGGAAGAGAGACAGTAACGGCCAGTGCGTGAGAGAGAGAGGGAGAGAGAAAAGTCACGGCGAGACCGAAGTCTGTCGAAGAAAGTACCATTTTGTGAAGATAATCTAATAAACTTGGCTCGTCCCATTTAATTCATGCACAAAAACGTGGTGGTTGTCTGGCGGCTGGCTGGGCCAGTGGGTTGCCGGTGGGCGGGATGTTGCCGGAGTGGGTGGTAATATAAAAATAAAATGCATCATGCAACGACTACGGGCCGAGCCGTCGAAGAAACGCATCACGATGACGCCACGGACGATGGTTCGGAGGGTGACGTTTCACTGTGGCCAACAACAGCGACAACAACGCTGACGACGCTCGATAGCGTAAATCAATTACCGTCTTCGAGCGGACGAAAAGCTCGTCCATCGCTCGTCCAGCCAAATGGCCCGTTGGATGCAGTTTGTAATTTTGCTCCGCTTTGCGCTGATTGCACGCCATTTGCATTTGCGCCGCACTTCGGCATTCGATCGCCGACCGTCCCGGGGTGTCCGTTGTTTGAACATGAAATTTCAATTTTTGTTTGTCCAAAAAACTACCAGTGCTGGGCCCTGTGCTGTGCTCTCGTGAGGCCGCTTCGATGGCGTTTCGATGTCATCTGTTGTGCTAATTAGTATCGTCCACGTCGGTGGACTTGCGTTTTCGCTTATGTTCGACACTGTGATGTGCATTAAACATGCATAGCATCGTTGAAACGGGTTTTTGGCGCAACTCTTTGTACGCGGTTAATTTACGCACAAGATTCACTATAGGAATGGTTTCGCTTCGGAATGTGATGTTGCTACAGAAACGTTTTTCAACAGATTATTTAATAGAAAGTACGAGAGGCAGATATATCTTAATAAAAAAAAAAATTCTGAAGCACATCAATGGATAAATGAAGTCAAAGTACTACTGTTTTTCTTACTTATTGGAGTTAAGATCGAAACTTTCTATAGGAACTTAACGATTTAGTTTGTGCAATAAATTTGCTTGTTAACCGAATAACATTCGAAATTCAAACTTTGGCAGTATATCAATTTAATGGTGAGGCAATTAATTTACCCATTGAAACCTGTGCTAAAAGTGTTGCTTGTCAATCAACCTAAGGAGAAGGAGAATTTTTTTACAAAAGTATTTCCATCATCTTGCTTTGTCGTGCGAAAAAACGAGAAATAGGATCACTTAGTATTGATTCCGAAAAATAAAAATCGATTGCTTGAAAAGTGATCACAATTCACTAACAATTTTGAAAACATACAAGTTTTTTCCCGAAAATCATAACTAGGAAGCATAACACGGCAGTATTTTGGAATGATTGGCTAGCTAGCAATTGGAACAAGAAATACATTTTGGAATAAATTATGACATTATGAAAGAAGAATGCTTGGAAAGCTTTCTTCAAAAGCAATGTCTCTACTGTTCGTGAAGTTTTTGTGGCAATTCAATATCCTTTTCCAATTTAGATGACCAATCTTTACAATGTTGCTTATGTTATAAATAGCTTTTTGATAATGAAGTGTTGACAAACATTTACTTCCGAATATTCCAATTTAAATCTAAGGCAACGGGTGACAGTTTCATCATTAATCGATAACAACGGATCAACTTAAACACTGAACGCGACCCGATTGATCTAAATAGTGATGGCGCCTGTTACTTAATGCCTCGTTTCAATCAATTGGCTGCTAAGCGGGATTTTCATAGGGCCAATTGCTGTATTTACTCCACACAAACTAAGATAAATTGTGTTTAACTTGTTTGCACTTCGTTTTAAACTGCGGCGCGCCCACACACAACTCGGAACTTGGGAAGCCTAAATAGTCGGCCGGCACCATTCCGTCCGTCAGCCAAGCGGCACTAATTTGGATTGATGATTCGCCCACGGACGGAGTCAGCCACCGGGAATCGGCCACAACGAGGCGCGAGTTCTATTAATCCGACCTGATACCGTCTCCGCCGGCCGGCCGACGACGAAGTTTAATGGATGGCGAGGCGAAGCGCCCGAAACCGATGTCGTAATTTATTTAAAACATTCGCACGCCAACCGAAGATCAACGGGCTTTGCTTTCATCGCCGTTGTCCACGCCGGCCTTAAACAAAACAAACGCCGCGGAAAACAAGGGAAAGGCGCGCGGAAAAGTTACCGAAAGTGGCTGGGCCGGAAAATGGTGCAAATTTTCACGCGCTCGACGCGCAACATAAATGATTTGATTACAGCTTAATCAGATAATCCCCACTTCCCGCCCGCCCGGTTCAGTCAGCGGGCCGCGGTCCGCGGTCGGGAGCGGGAAAATCCTTCGGCAGCCACCAGAAAGCACCGCGCGTCGTCACGAAAAGTGTGAAATTAATTAAGAATGATTCAACCCGCGACCCGGCTGGATGACAAAAGGTGTTCATTCTGGGTCGGGTGCTGGTGGGGTTGATGGTGGGCAAGGTGTGGGGTGAGGGGGGGGGGGGCGCGGTGCGGGAAGCACAGTTTCATCAACACACAATTGATTTGATGAATGAGATTTGAATTTTTAATAATTTATCGAACCGAAGAAAGGGAAAACTTTCGTTTGCCGGCGTCTCGAAGAAGTTGTTCACTTCGCCCGGAACCGGAGCTGGAGCCGGAGCGTGCTGTAAGCCGGCCCAGATAAGGCGGCCGAAGTCCACAAACGGTTTATCTTCCCACCGCGGCTCGGTCCCAGCCAGGGCCAGGCAGGGCTGCTAATTGTATGGCGAACTTCCGGTGTGGGTTCCGTACACAGGATGAAGAGGCCAATTTATCCGTTCGCCCGACCCGAAACTTGCGACTGCCGGGCCGATGTAGCTCACGTTGGGCGCCCCGGACACGGACACCGTAATGAAGCCCGGACCGATACCGGAGGAACTTAATTCGAGCCCAGCTTAGACAGTCGGACACCAGCAAAGCGGAAAAGTAGGGAAATTCATTAGCGAACACGATTCGGACCGTTCGAATTCAAGAAAAGGCCCTCCTCGGCGACGTTTGCCGGAGCATAATTAATCTTCTTTCGCCAGGATTCCGCCAGGAGTTCGGTGCCCGTCGACCGGCGAGCGGAAGCGACATAGAGAAAAGGATTTAACTCGGACCGTGGGCAGGGCAAACACGCGTCAGGCGGGTGCCTCGAATTGGGAATGCTTCGGAAGTGCTTTGTTTCGCATTTTCCTATCGCTTTTCCTTCGCCAACGGCGTAAGAAGATTTCGATGAAATAAATTAGTGCTTCGATCGCTTATTTATGACGGAATTTAAGCGACGTGGACGCTTTGTTTCCGGGGTGAGCTAGTGATTTTGGGCTACGCCAACCCTTGATGCTGGTCGAAGGGCGAACGTGTAGCAATTTGTCCGTCGAGTGATAATGATGTAATAATCATAGCTTAATAAATTGCCGGTCGCCTGGCAGTCAGCAATCAAACCTCCGGTCCCGGCACCCGTGCTGGGTCGGGACTGTGTGAACGTGACGACGAACTGATTTTTAATAGGGGTCGAGTTTGTAAGTCCATTTCGTCCACTTTGGTGCCCTTGTTTGAATGTTGATTTTATTTCATCTCATTTGATCACTTTGTTGAAGAAGATCAATTATCTTAGAGCTGCCACGATTCAAAACCATCCGAAGAGCATTTCGCTTGGAACGAGGCGTAGATTAGCAGGACTTACAGTTCTATTGATATAAAATTAATTCGGTAATTTCGGTATCGTAGTTTTGAATGTTATTTTTCATTATTAAACTTTTGCCAAAATACCTCGATTTCTACAGGCAAAGGAATGCACTGGTGTTACTTTTCTATCTTCGCAGTTTTTGATTAAGGGTTGGACTGCAATGATGAAAAACAAAAATAATTACCGATCTGAAGGTATTATTTACGATAAATGTGCTAAATAATGTTTCAGAAATTCTAAGCCTAGCTCTGTCGGTGGTATGATGTCCTGTCTTTCAAACAGTTACTGATAATCTGTATTCGAAATATTTAGCCATTGTATTCATTCATCCAATCCGATAGTCAAAGTACATAAGCCCTAGAAACCTTCACAGTACCATTCCTGACTGAGTCACCGAATTGTTTCGTCAGTTGTAATGACTTGTAGTGTTCGTTCCAAGCTAGTCCTGTAAGTTTTCAATCAGGCTACGATAGGCTATGGATTGACTCGTTTGAACCACTTTCAATCACGATCTTCTTAATTTTCGTTGCCTTTTGCTTTGCATTTTTAAGACTTTTACAATCTTCCGCAGAACGAGTAGACATAACACATCCTATCGCCATCTTCTTCAATCGAAAAAAACAACTCCAAGCAGCAGCCAGCCTCCAGGCCGTAAACACCGTATTGCAAAGAGGACGAATCTTAAGGACTCTCGACCTCTGCAATATTTT
>NC_071285.1:25443221-25470356 GCF_943735745.2 Anopheles bellator | reverse complement strand
AGCTTAAATAGTTTCGAGGGGAAAGAACAGTGGAACGAGGCTTTCACGAGGAACAACTATCTTCTGCAGCGGAGATGTGTTTTGTTGAATAATCGTACGAAAAGTGCTTCAGAGACACATCTCACCATTCGAAACGGATCAACATGGAAGATTTATAAAAACGCCTAGAAGTATGCAACAATCACGGACAATATTTTGGTCGGACTTTTCAATACTTCTATTACCGGTAATTTTGGGTTACATGTCAAGGCGAAACATTTTGATCCGTAGGGTCTCGATTGACTTTCTAACGTTGATCCTTACCATTGCATTCCGTATGCTATCCGCCAGCACCGCTTGGCGAGTTGAACGACGAAGGAAATGAAATGGAGCCCTGGCCACGGGATGGTGCTGTGCGCTTATGCGATGCAATTACGGATAAGATAAAACCGCCTAATCCCATTACAGGCTCTCAAGAGGAAGCCACGATCGACTTCTTCCGCCCCATTGCTTTCTAATGCGGTTTAATCAAATTTCGAAGGGTACGCGGCGCGGCCAAAGTTTAATGAGCATTTTTGTGCTCATTTGAAATTTTAATCACAGCGACCAGAACGACCCCGCAGGCCGCTGGCAGGGTTTACGCAGGGATGTACTTCACCAGGCACCAGCACCGCTAATCGAGTGCCGATCTTTTTGGCCAATTTGGCCGCCACACCGTTTCTTGGGGCGTGAGCCCTCGGCCCGGCCGTGTTCGCTCATTACCCCGGTGGTAATTTCCGTAGTGATTTCATTTTCAATTATCACCACTTCCGATCGTTTCAATTAAAATGATGGTTTTGCAGGGCACAAACTGGCAGAGTTTTTACAGTTTTTTTTTTCCTTTGGTTGGTCCCTAGTTCTTTGCCGGGAACGCCGTGGCCGTGTCCGCGCATACAGTGTTCTGCAGAAAGGAAAACATTGGCACCCATTGGCACCCAGCCACATACACCTTCACATGGCCGGTGGCGTGGTATGCTAATTAAAGAACAATCTATTTTGATTGCACGCCGAACCGTGGGAGCGCATACTTCCGGGCCGATAGATTTTCATTTGAAGTTTCGCCGGCCCGATCCCGACGAGTTTCCCGACAACCCCACTCGAAACAATCGGCGTCGGCAGTGTCGGCGGTGCCGAGGGCGGCGTAATCGTTCCGATAGCTCGAAAAACTTTTGCTCTTCCACCGAAAACCGACCGTCACCGGCACCCGGACCGGGGCCGGCAAATTCCACCCATTGTGGTTTTTCTTCGGGCCCGAATTTCCAGAAGGCGGTGGGAAAAAGTTTAACTTTTCCAGTCCGTTTTTTTTTGTTGTTGCAGGGAATGGCCAGCGTATTGACCACAGTTCGTCGGCGTCGGCGAAGAGTTGAGAAATGTGGCCCGGTTTTTCTAGGCTCCGGCCCCGGCCTGCGAAAACTCGTTCGGAGTTCCGGAATTTGAAGCGGTCAATTCAGCACTCGGCAGCCAAACCCCCCACGTCCTCCCATACGGTTGGGCGCTTGGCTGGCCACCGAACAACGTAGCCGATCGAACGGTGGCGGTGCAAATTGGTAGCTCCAACTTCTCGCCCCAAAACGGTTCGATTGTTATTCGAGTGGAGCCCTTTGTGGCTGGGTCCATTTTCGCTTCCCTGGTGCCTGGACTTTTTCCAACTCGAATAAAATTGAAATTAATCGGTTGAAAAATTACAAGCAACACAACACACACAGACACGTAAATGAGAAAAAAGGGGCCACTCACTGGGAAGAAAAGTTGTGCCAAACATGTAGAAGTGGAAATCCTGGTGCAGGAACCCGGAATGGAGTAAGCAGCCCGCGTATTGTAGGGTGGAAAAATCGGAACACATTTTCTGTTGTGTGGAGCACACTGTTGATGAACAACATTCGGTGCCACTGGGCATGGTTGAACATTGCGGAAAAAAGGAAAACGAATGCCGCAGCATAATAGCGGTGGGCTGGCTAATGGAACTGGGTCGAACCATTAATGTGCATGTGGAAAATGTGGGCACGCGTAAAACTATAACATTCGCGCGGTTAAGCGCACTACACGCTTGGAGGAAACGGAAAATTAAATCATAAAAGATCGTAGCACCAAACTCGATGCTCGCTTTCATGTTGTAAACGGCGCTCATTGTGCGCCTTTTTTTTAAGGTGGTGGAACCTGTTGGAAATTTTTGGTCGGTTTCACCATTAAAATCGAATCCAAAGTTGGGTGTAGCGCAAGGGTAATGATAATGTTAAGAAGGGTGGGATTTGTTTTTAAACAAACTATGGCGTATTGCCATCATTAGCCTGCTTGAACCGACAATTCGAGCAGTCTGCCCAGTTCCGCATACGAATAAACAAGTTCAAAGTAAAGTTCATGGCGTATCACGTCACTAGCATTTAGCACTTGAATAGATATAGGAATCAACCACTACTTTCTAACTGATGTTTTGATTTCGTGAAAAGGGGGAAAATATGTCGTAATAATACTCACTTCTTCTAAAGCAGTGACTTCTACAGCTGTTCGCTCTAAACTTGGCAGGGCAAATTCGGAAATAAAATAAGGAAATAAGGAGTGCAATACTAAAACAAACTTGCGATTGAGACTGTTAAAAAGATTGTCGCTCTACCTGTCGATTTTGACTCCCCAGTTTGTCTGTTCATTCGTCATTACCTAGTTTTGACATCAGGTAAATGAGTTAAGGTCGAAACAAAATTTTATCAGTTTGCAAACGACCGTTGAAAGTTTTAAACCATATCAACCATATCAACAACCATATCAACTCTTGAAGAAAACTGCTCCAAAATTGCTTCAAAGCCTTGTCGGGACTTGTTTTTGACAGTGCTTTGAATGGTTCAAAAAAATTGAAAAAAGCGATTTTGACTTAACAAACAAAAGCCTCGAAGGACTCAAAAAAAACGGACTTTCCGATGGAACAGAAAGGTGTGATGCTTCAAATGCTTCTAAAACCTGATGAAAACGTTAATTCTGATCGCTACTGACAACAAATAATAAATTTGAACCATGCATTGATCCAAAAACGACCAAAAAGCCGTTTCTCTTATCTAAAATGGAGGCGGCTGGTGGCCCGTGGCCTTAGGCTTCCATGACCCCAAAGAGCAAAACTGTTTCAGGATACTATCAATGCTCTTGGATGAGCGCTGCGATCCCTCCCCGCGTCATTTACCAGACTTGGCTCTTTTCAAATATCATTCTGTTTCATCGATGGGACACGTCTCGGTTTAACAGCACTTCGGTTTGTTACGAGGAAGTCGAAATTAGTTTACTTAAAAAATCGAAAAATTCTTTCATCTGGGAATCCAAGATTTAGCAGAAAGATAGGACAAATGTATATCTAGCGATGGCACATACTTCGAATAAAGTAGAATTTTTCATTTCAATGTTATAAACATTTGTGTTTTTCTGAAAACAGTGTCAATCTCAAGTTTTAGACCTGGTATGCAACCTTCTGATCGGTAAGTTCGCTTGATCCTTTTCTTTCGGTTCTTGCTGATGCAAAATGGAAGTGACAACAAACCAACTTATCCAACCCAGATCACGAGCAATCGTTCGTTCCAATCCTAAATCCGTCTACTAGAATTATATATCTGTTTGCGAAAAGCAGTTTAACCTCGGTCCATTCCCTTCACATGCTCCACGATCGATACTGCTCGAAAGAGCACCGACGGCGCACTGATTCGTTTAATTAGCCTTGGTGTCCGAGTTGCCTCAAAACTTTGCCAGCAAACTGGTGCTGTTGTCTGAACGTGTTAAACTTGTTCTTTAATTTCACCCAGAAAAGTCAAGCCGAACCAACCGCACCGAAACGGAACACAGCGGACGGATGATGCCAAAGCGACCGACAACTGGGGCGCAGCTTATTGAATCTTCCATCAAGTTTTGGGCCAATGTCGCTGGTCACTCTGCCGCCGGCGCAAAAGTTTACCATCGTCAGCGCAGCGCTGCCGGTGCATTTATACAAACTTTGTGTAATATGCATGAGTTACAAGATGACACCGGGTTTGAGTTTGGTCCCAACGCACAGCCACTCGAGCTAATGGCCGAGCGGCGGAAGACTTCACGGCTTGATGGAACATTTTATTTCAAACATTTATTCATTCGAGTGCCACTCTCCATCACCCGGGCTCTGCCGTCGGTGACTGGTCCGGAGCTGTTTTGATGCCCACGGCGCTTGTCGGCTCCACTAAACCATGCACTTTCTGTCACTGCCGAAATCAGGACGGCGCAGATGATGATGATGATGATGATGCGGATGGTCCACGAAAGTTGGAATGTTGTTGAAGCATTTTTGCATTCATGATTACGGTAAACAATTCTTGCCCCTCGCTCGGTCACGCTCGCCCCGACCAGGCGTTGACCACTTATCACTGTGGGCAAGTGCCGGGACCGTAATAAGTACCACAGGCCCCCGGGCCACACTCTTTGAGGCGTAGACTCTTGGTAGAGTTAAAAAGGGGCAAACGAACCGAACCCAAAACCGGACCGGGGCCAGGTTTGTTGAATTTGGTCCCGAAAACTAATTGCTCTCACTGGAAGACAAAGTTGTTCACTGGTCCACCGGATCCGAGCCGGCCTTGGCCGGCCTTGGCCCGCAAAGGCGAAGCCGAGCGCCGGCAGAGATAAGTTAAAAACACGGGGTGAACTTCCGGATGCCATTCTGGCCTCGCACTTTCACTGTCGCTCCCTCTCTCTCTCTCTGGTACCCCCGGTTCATGGTGAGTAACGGTCACGTTACATCGACACTGGCCGGATCGAGTGTGGCTCCGAGAGAACTCAAATTTACATTGCAAACACTTTGGTTTTAAAATTTCGTTCACCCCCGACACGTGTGTGCGCCGGGCGTGGGTCTGTGTCCTGCAGCCCTAGCCTAGGAAGCGTAAGAAGCGCACCCGGCGGCCTCGAGCAGAGCACATTAAATTGAAAATCTACGAGCCCCCCCGGGGCGGAAAGCTGAGATGATAGACCCCGTCGTTATGAGCTGCAGATGTCAGAAGATCCGTTCACACCGCACGGAGCTACGGACTGGAAAGATAACCACGGGGAGCACGTTGGTTTTAATGTTGCAATTCTCGCCGACAGACTTTTCCTGTTACGCATGGCTCACGGGCCTCGTGAGTAATTGTGCTGCACCAAGGGGTTGCATCATTTCACATGAGTGGCATTTAATTCCGAACGAGCCACGCTCAACGCGAATGGAACTAGTTTCTTGCAGAAAATCGCGCTTCGACTGTGGGAGTGTTTGTGTTGGCGTTGGTCGAGTGGATAATGTTGAGACTCTTGGCAAAACGAGCTTGCTTGTAAATGCTTGATGTTTGCGTTTGATGCTCCATTTTCCCCCCTTTTCTTGATTTCATTTTCAGAAGCTTCTGAGTTTTAATTTTCTTTTCCGTTATTTTATTTGTCATTATTTACATTGAACGTTTCGCATTAATTGTTGTTTTGTTCGTTTCTTTTTCAACATTTTTCGATTCGTTTATTAAAATTGCCCCATTTTCTCTTCTAGCCAATTTTTTGTAACCTCAATTTTCCTATTTAATTTCACTATAAGACCCTTCAAGACCAAAAACTATTACGCTCCGCCGGAGCAGCACCAATTCAAGAGTCGCCACTGTGAGCACCACATGTGAGCGGCTTCTCGGGGTAATACGAGCCAGTGCTTTATTTGCGTTTCGCCCACAAAATGCTCATCACGTAGCACGTCAGCTATGTTTTATTTGCTTTCCACCCACCGCCCACTGCCCGCCGGTTAATATGCGGTGCCGTGTTTTATTTGTGCCGCTCGGCGAAACACCACACCGTTTACACGCAGCACGTCACCGTTGATCCTTTCGCTGGTAAACACTGCACTCTGCACTGCACTTTAATTGCATTTTTTATGCATTTTCTACTGGGACGTGACGCTTAGCATAATAATACCCTAAGCCATATGTACCCTGCACGAGGGTGGCTGCATCACTGTCTTGAACTAGATGCGCCTCGCCCGGCTGGTAGTAAAACGATCATCATCAACAGTCTTGCCTCGCGCCAACCACACGGCTAGTGGATGTTATTTCAGCGTTATGAAACTGCGACCTCTGACGATGCACCACATGGGCCACGTATCATGTTCGTTAAATCTTAAGCAGTGCATCCCGTGGAACCCGAGTCCGGGGAAGAAAATGTGCAAAATTTGCATTCACCGTAAGACGGATTATGTGACAGGATGGCGATGGAAGCGAACGCCGAGCGAGCGACGTGCCGAGCCGGGCGATAATGGTAAAAAAATAACACCGGCCATACACTGACAATCACGACCATAATGTCGCGGCGGTGGCGGCGTATCCTACGCCCCCTGTGTGGGGATGGCATTAGGATGTCACGAAATATTAGATGCAAAAGGCAGCAGACGAGCAACGCCCGCAGATTGTCGAGCGTGCCCTGTGTGTTTGAGATAAACCCTTGCGTGGGGGGCCTTGGAAAATATTTTCTTTTTATTCGCTACATCAACACGTGATCGTCGATGGCGCAACGTGTGGTGGGTTTGGGTTTTGCTGCAAATACCGGCAGACACATCCCTTGCCTAGTCTGTCAAGTTACTTCTCGTACTCGTACTAAGCTTTCTCCGTATTTTGCAGTATTACCCTTTATTGGTTTTATGATGAGCTTAGATTGTTTCACAAATAGACTCACTACAATACCAAGAAAATACGTTTAAGAAATAGTAGTGTATATTCAGAAACGAGAGTTGGTATTTGGTACACTTCGTAAAAGATCCCTTTCTCGGTAAAATTCGAAACGGTAGTTCAGATTTACTCAATTTCAACATCTCACATATCTGCTCAGGTCCACATCAGACAAAACGTCTCTTCTAGTAAGGACCTTCTTCAAACATATCACCAAGATAGGTGTGAGTCGTATTATGAATTCATTCCAGATCATCAAAATCTTGTTGAGATATGATTGTTATGAAGAAAGTTATGAAGATTAAATGACATTTTGATGTAATTTCGTGTTAAACTATTTGAAGTTTTTGATTTTTGTTTAATGTCTTCGTTCTGCTCGCTATTCGTTTAATTAATTAAACTCGCTCGCTATTTAAAAATTGAAATAAAATTAACATTTTCGGCTTTTCAGATCAATCAGATCGTTTTGCTCGGTATTAAAGCAACTAGAGTAGATTTAGGTATTTATAAATAACTAGCTGGTCCCGGCGAGCTTCGCCACGCCCCATTTCATTCTCATTTCTCGACTACTCGGCGTTTCCGAGGATCGGACTTCTAGATGACGTCCGATCGGCTTCCCTTCCCGCCTCCCGTTATTCCTCCGAATATCGCCCCCGTTCGAGATTAAGGCGTGACCGAATCGCCACACGATTGTTTCGCAATCTCCTCTCAGCTCACAGCGGATTCGATTTCGGTTTCGTGGCTTCAACAAATTCTGAGTACGACCTAAAAAACGGAAACCATTTCAATCTAACCAGCGCTTGATAGCCGTAAAGAGTCCCTCGTCTTCCTGCTCCTAATGGGCACCTTGTTCGGTGCTTCTCTACAGGTTTTTCTCCCTCTGTGTCCTCCTTTTTACCGGGAATTAATTTATTCAACCAATGATTGATGGGCCTGGCGGGCTGGCATGCCCAGAGTATGCTGGCACGATCTTCACGAGGTGCGCTGGCGAGTGATCCTCATCGAGAACAAACCCGCAACGGCGATCGCTGGACGTGGGCAATGCAAAGAGTGTAACACAACGCGAAGAACGCAGGACACTCTGGCATCCTGCAACTTCTAGGATCCGAGGATAGGCCGTGCCGATCCTAACGCCCCTTTTTTAACGGCGGCAGGCGGCAGGCATGAGACGTTACGTATGGGACGTTACGTTACGTTACGTTACGTTTGTATGGGAGCCCTCGCTTCAAGCGGATTGGTTCAGAAGTTTTGGAGAAAAAGCGGTACACACAGACAGAAGGACAGACAAACATCCATTTATATATATATATATATGTGAACGAGTGAATAGTGAAATAGAAAAAGATAACGTTTATTTAAAACAGCGTGACTTCTCGCAGCTACTGCTACTGTGCAACTCCCGCCATGCGCTTCTGTCAACTGTCACCTCCGGTCGCCCGGTGACAATACTGCTCTTATGCCTAGCGCGACCCGGTGAGAATTTTATCGCCATTCCCAGACATTCCTCGTTACATATATATATATATATATATAGATAATATGATGTGGACAATTCTCAGAAATTCACCATTTTATTGCAACGGAATACTTCAAACGTATCCATTTCGCTCGATCTTTCCACCTTTAAGGTGTAAGATGCCCCGATACTAAGTAGTGCTGATAAGAAGACTCTATAAAATGTTTTCGTAGACTAAACTATTCGGACTATACTCTGTTGGAACTACTCTCTTACCGGTAAGCTTCAAATTCATGCTTGAAGTTGCAACAGTCAATCCTTTATTATGTTTCCTTATTGAACATCGACACTGATCGATAGACACATTTTTTTCGAAAAGGCTCGACGACTTTGTATGTGACGGACATGAGAGGAAAAAAGGGCATTTCATGAGAGGCTTTCTAAAGGGCAATGAGCGAATGATTTTTATTGCCCAATAGTATACTCATAACTATGGTAAAGAAAGAATTTGCCTTCAAAAAGACTTCAAACGTGTTCACGTTGTTCAGCAAAGGCACTAAATGTTCACAGAAAGTTCACAAGCGAAAGTTGCGAAATGAATACTTCGATACTATTCTAGCTGGATGACTTTTTCGCTTTGGTTATTTTGCATATATTTGGTCTCTTTTTTCAGCAAAATACCCCAGAACACTCGTTCTCTACATTAAAAACAAAAATGAAGACGCCCCACAACGACTGCTGACTGCTCCTGGGGTTCCATTTCACGAAACACGATAGTCTCGTCGCGTCCGTTCGACACTGGCAAGTGTTCAAGAATCAGCTAATGAAAATCTTTTGCTTCTCAAGGAGCTCCGGGCCAAGGACCTCCCGTCCATTCAACGCTACGCTGTGGCATTCGAGTCCCAAAACAAGCACCGACTTCCGGTACCGACGGCTCCGCCCAACGCTTGATACCTGAGGCTGCGTCCACCTGACGACAGGTCGGCGAAATTAAATCTGCGTGTGGGAGGAGGCCCGCGGGGATGCAGGGGGAACAAAATGCGTATAAATTTCCAAACTTTCCCGAGCCCGTTTCGCGTTTCCCGCCGCTGCGCGAAAATGGCGTCCGAAGGGGCATCTTGGCCGTGTGCTCGGAAACTGACGGCGGCACCCAACTTATGAGCCGCTTTATCAAAAACCCGGTTGCGAGTTGATTGCGAGTTCCGGGTGCACCCAGTCACCCCTCCCAATGACCTCCCCCCGAGGTCCTCCCTTCCGAGGTGTACCTCTTGCATCGGGCGACTATTATTATTATTATTATAGTGCTGCCGGCATCCTTTCCGGCTGTTGCCAGGTCGCAGGGAGTGCATTTTCACTCCATTGAAAAGTGTGTGGGTGTGTTTGTGACTCGACCCCTACACGTGTGTGGGTGCTGCGGCTGAGGTGTCTGTTGCGAGATAAAAGTCAAAAGAAGCCGACGGCCGCACCGAAAGTTATGCCGTGCGGCGAAGGTTAACAAGAACCTCGGTGGCAGGACTCCGTGGTTCCGTCGCCGGGCAAAGGGCCAGCGGAACTTTTCCGGACACTAGTTTGCCACCCCGCTACCACCACCACCACAGTTCCAGCACCTTCCCAGTGTGTCTGCTTCGTATTGCGAGTGCGAGTTTTCTAGCTTCTTACGCTTTCAATGCCCCTTTTCCACTGTTTTTATGCTACGGAATGGCTCAGTTGGCAGACTGTCGTGGAGTTTTCTCCTTCATCGCGATGTGAAAATTTGTCGGAAAAATTATTTTAAGTTCCGCCCTTACCTGTGCCGCGTAGGCACGGTGCACCGACGGAGACTCCCCGGAGGTTCTCGCGGACGCCTAGCAATTAGTTATTTCAGGAGCTACCCGAACTGGAGGGGAAAGTAGAAATTTGAGCCACGCTGGTCGCGGCGTGTGTTGACTTGAGTTCTGAGCCAAAACACTGTCCCGCTTCTGCGTTTCTCCCGCCCAGGTGGACAGCGCGAGCTGTGAGCTTTCCGAAGGCACCATGTCGCCAGTTTTCGTACGATTTTTCGCGAAGCTCGACGCGGAAATGGTTCTTAACTTTCCTCTCACTTATTTACAGTTCGTTACTTCGTTAAGTCCTCCGGAGGCCGCGTCCGGCTGCCACGGGATGATTGTGCCACTCGGTTTGGGTTTGGGTTTCGTTTTCGTCCTTCTTTTCCCGCTCTCGCTGGTGCCGGAGTTTGCATAACGCCACACAAAATTATAACCACAAACCGGTGGGAAGGTGCACTTCGTGGCGTCAACTGCAGCTCAAACGCGCTGCACAATGCATTCCGCCAGCGCCAGCGATAAGCGTCCTGGGGACCTCGGGGAAGGATGTGAGTGTTTAATTTTACGGACAATGAGCACACACATGCATACCTGAAACTACCTCTGAGTCTGAGGCTTTCATCGTTGGGCGCCCTTAGTGCGTGCATCCGATTTCACGGTGTTGCTTTTGCGTAGTTTTCTTTACCCATTTTCCCTGGCTTTGCAATGTCAATCTTACACGCCGAGCAATGAAATAGGAAATTTAAATTGAATTCGGTGTGCCGAGGTAGCGGTGGAATTTAATTACAGCTCCGCTCGGCTTCCGCAACCTCAGCAAAGGTTTTGGACCAAAACTTTCAACTCCATGTTGGGCTTTGGATCGTATGATGTGAGCCATTTTCTAAATACTCCTTTTATTAGTTCAGTAACAGGTTAACACCAGGAAGCATACTTATGGTCGCATTGTTGGCCTAGAGATGAGCTTTCAAACCTATTTTACGTTGCAAACGAAATGAGTTTGATGTTCAAAAGAAGCATTCAAAAGTTACACATACGATGGAAACGACTTTTTCGTCCCATACGTTCTCTAGCCTCTTGGCGGTTAAGACATTAGTCTTTCTGCACTGAAATAAACATAAAGACCATTACGAAACTTCTATGAGGAGAAAATACTCACCGTTAAATTCCTACAAATCAATCGATAAACTATTTGATCAAATTTTATAACTTCAAAAATAAAACCATTTTGAAGACAAAACAAAGGTTATTACAACCGCCAACCGTCTTAGCCTGCAATGACGGAATCAATGTCAATCTCTGTTGCTCATTGTAACGTTGTGTTTTATAGGGCGTCCCACGTTTTATAGGACGCGACTACGACGAGTGTTATCGGCCACTCTAGAAACGGGGCCTCTGGCCTATAGCTATAATTCTCCAATGTCTCTTTTCAATGAACAATCCAGAGAAACAATCACCAAATTGCTTGCCTAACCGATACATAGGCCATAATCATTTCCCGCTAATTAAATGACCTCCATCGCTTGTTTATTAGTGCTGTCAAGATTAATTACCACAGTCGATGCGGTTGAAAGTGTTCCCTGCCACCAAAACGCGTGTCCCGAAGTGAAGCGAACTTAAAAGGGCTTGTAAAAGATTGATAAGCCCCCGATCGGGGACCTCAAATCTGGTACGGAGCTCAACATAATCTCAACGTCATCAGCGAATTGAGCGACATCGACCACTTGCGGTAAATCGACTTGAGAGCCGCACTGGGCCCAACCGGGACTCCCCGAGCTACCACCGGTCGTTGAAGATAATTATCAGACACGCTTACCGTTTTGCTTGACCCCCCCGGCGGGTGCTCTTTCCCCTCCGTGACCCTACGCCACTGAAGCGGCCCGAAAACCTCATTATGCTCTACTCAATCAATCATCCCCCATCAATCGCACGGCCCATCAATTGAGCTACCAACTTGGGCTCATGGGTGGCCAATATAATTCCGCAACCACAACGGCGTACGTGGGTGGCCACGTCCCACCCAGCCCGGGGGGGTGGTAAATCTTTTCCATAATTCACTAATCTCGCGCTCGCCGCCTTCCCGGGGTCCAGGGTTGATCACTTTACAGTCGACAGTTTCCGATGCCATAAAATCGATCGACCCGATGAACCGTGACCGGTGGCCAACCGAGCGTGTCAAGTGCGTGTGGGTGGGTACTTGTGGGGCAGGCATTGCACCCCAGCCACCCACTTGCACCCCAGCCGAATTTGACGGCCAATAAATGGGGCTCCATAATTCAGCGGCCAGCATAAAAGGTAAGGAAATTAATAAACCATAAATTGTGCGTCACTTGCCACGGAACAGCCTTCAGCTTTCAGAGCCCGTCCGCGTCGTGGACCACCCTTCCCCTGACCCGACCCACCGCCGTGACTGAGATGATTATTATGTTTACTTCCTTCTTGTTGTTGTGTCACATTTTGAGCCCGATGGTGATCCGCGCGTTCACGGTGGGGTTCATTCGGAGTCGCTCACCCCGCCAACCTTATGCTCCGTACCCGTGCCCCTTCCGTTTCCCGGCCATACCCGCCGGTCGGCGAGGGCCCCCCCCTTATTCGGTGAACAGTAATCAGAAATGATTGAATGATTTCATAAATTACGCCGCATCGGTTTGACTTCAAGGAACCGGAAGCCAGCGACGGGCGGCCGACCACCCTAACCACCCGCAAGACGCCCACCAACCTGTGGCAGCGAGCATACTTCAGTCCCTTTGGTACGTTTTTTGTGCGCCCCCTTTTCCTGCTCCTGGAGGTCCACTTCGGTCCGGTTTGGGATGCTCTTTTGACTCATCGGTTGGCCGTCTTTCTGATCTTTTCTGGCTTTTGGTTTGCTTTGGAGTTAGTTTTTCTTTTCCATTTTCTTTTTCTTTCTTTTCTTGTTGCCACCTCGCCAATCGTTGTTCCGCCGTGTGCTTGATCCCTTCCGAGTAGGGTTTTTGTGCCAAAGTGTAGCATTTTTCCCCTTCTTTCGGATGTTTTCTGCTTTTTAATGCTTCTCTTTTTCGTTCTCTTTTTTTTGGGGGCGAGGTCAGAGTTTTCCTTCCACATGAATGGTTTGATGTTTGCAGATTTTTCGGCCCTTTTTCCATTCGTTTCACTTTTCTTTCTCTCTCTCTTCCGTTCTGCCCAAGGTCCGGTTGGTTAGCAAATCCATTCGCTAATCCATCCCCGAGGGGCCACGCCAAGGCCCCCGTGGGAACCCACCTACCCGGCGCGGCTTCCGGTTATGCTTGGGTTATGCTGTAACTGGGAAAAGATGGGAAAACAAATACTTTCCGCCAGCCCCCTGACGGGTCGTAACGGGCAGATGATGACCTTTCTCTTCTTCTCCTCTAGCCACGGTTGATGTGGGGCCAATGATTCGTGGGGTTTGCGTTTTCAAGTTTTTTTCCGTCCGTTTTCCAGGTCCCCCATCATCCGTTCGGGTCCAGCCAGAAAGCAATGCGGCCTTTTTTGAGCCAAAACGATCCCTTGTACCTTCTGCACCGTCCTCCGAGTATCTGTTGTTCGCAATTTGCGCGCAACGTCTTCTCCGGGAGTCGGGCGCTCCGGAGACACTTGACTTCAATTGATTTATTATGGAAATTTTCAAACCCCCACGTGGCCCCGCTCGCTCCCGCTCTTTTGTCGCTCGCTTGCTCGCTCGCTCGCTCGTTTGTCAATTCATGCCACCGGAACAGCTGGCACCGGGAAAAACCCTTCATAATGACGGAGCCCTCCCGGGATTGCGGGCAGATTGTTGAGCTGAGGCCCCATCGATCAGTTCGCGCGAAACATCGAACAGCTTTCTCGGTTCGGTGCGGCCCGGGACGGAAAATCTGGCGGAGCTGCCAAGCACCCCCGGGAACGTGCTTTCGATTCGGCTTCGACGTCGATGGCGCTGCTGACGCAACGCCGTCAATGAATGTCACCGACAGGCGGTCGGGCGCCGGGCGTATGAAAGTAAAAAGTACAAATTGATTAAATTGATTTTTTATCGTTAGAACCTCATCGACACGCTGCCTAAGCGGCTCAAGGGTAGCGGCTTGGCGGTTCCATCATCACCGTACCGATTGGTAATGGATTAGCTTAGCCGCCGGTTCGAGAGTGACTGATGGTAGGGACTTGATTCCTTCTTTTGTGGCCTTTGCTAATCGAGCGCGAACATTAATGCAGGCTCCGGTGCCAACTAATGCAAGATTCTTTTTTCATACATTAGGTTTTTGCCAGTAATTTCTGCTACGTTGCTTCACATTTTCTTTTGCCGCGTGCATTCAGTTAAAAGTTTCCAACGCTTCTACAACTTTGGTGTCCGCTATTAAAATTTTTCAACTCATTCAATTGTTTTGCCAACAGTGTTACTAATGCGGCTTCATCGTTTTGTGGTGAAAGTTATTCTGTAAACCTAAATCTAAGATTTTTCTACAAATGCAACGTGGAACCTGTCCTGACCCTACCTGCGTTTCTTCACCTGATGTGGGGCTTCGACACGGGTCGCTAACCAAGTGTGACGGCCTAATTTGGACCTCTTGTTTGATGCTAATATCATACCATTGATATTCTACTGGAAAAGGATGCTGAAGATCGTCATGTGATCTAGCAGAGTGTTCTGATGCATTGCAATTAAAATTTAAAACGCTGTTTTTTTAATTTTTTTTACTTTTAAAACCTTTTTCCTGTTTTGGTAAATTTAGTCTCTCTTTGTCTATTATTTGATCGATAATCTCAACAGCCTATCAAACCAGCGCCTACAACTATGCAATTCGCATCACGCGCTTTTTTCATTTGCCTCTGATGATGATAAATTACCAATATTATAGTTTTCGATGAAAGCAGTCACTCTTTTTCATTTGCAATTATTTAAATGGCCGCAAAAATAAATGTTCAACCCAACACGGAGTGGATACGGCTTCCGGTTTGCCACTAATTGCCTAATCTGATTGATTAACCCGGAACAGATGCAGAAAGATGCAAGCCGCTGCATCACTCAGTTCAGCCCAGCTCTGCTGACGGAGTCTTTTTGAACTCAGATCCGTTGGTAGAGCGAAAATATTGGCTTTTGCTTAAGGATCGGCAAATTGTGTGTAATTGAATCCTCGCAATCATAACGCGCCGAACCGTGTGCTCGATGCTGGTCGGGTCGATTGATTGGCCATCCCAACCATCCCGTTTCATTTTTTGGTTCCTTTTTTGTGCTTGCAGCTTTCGAGAGGAATTTTCCTTCAGAAAAATCCTTCCCTTGTTCACCGGGCTCCGTTGGGCCTTGCATCTCGCCCTGATCTTACAGCGGCCCTTTCGGTGGAGGTTCATAACGAATCAATCCGCGCGCACACATACACGCTCGCTGGCAACGCAGTCGGGTGTGAAGGGAAGCGAAAGGGCTTAGGAAACGATTACGGCTCCACTTTTTGTGTTCATCTCTCCCACATTCATATCCCTTTAACGAAGCCTCAAATTGATTCCGATGTCGAATGTAGCATTCCGATGAAATTAAGTTCGGTGGGCAAAAAAAACCGGCCCCTCGTCGAAGGACGCCGAAAGTAGCGATTCGATCTCGTTTCTCGGTGGTTGAAGAGGGCTTTTCTCTGGCGGCAGAAGAAGCGGAAGAGAAAACGCCTCGAACCTCGGAGGCGCCATCATCTTGCCGTTTGCCTTTACACTCAGCGTGGTCAGGTGAAAGACAAGACCAGGGCCAAGAAAAAAAGGCTACCACCAGGCCAATAATGGAGTCCTTCTCTTCTCGGCCGGTTCGCTCGGCACGCGCTAAGCAAAAGGGTCCGCCCGTTCCTTCGCTCGCAGAGATCCAACAGACGTTGATGCTGATCCGAGCAAAAACGAAGCGACAGCTCGGATAACCGAATATGAAATGTAGTCTTAGCGCGGACCCAGCCAGGGCCAACGAGCCGGGACAAGCACAAGATGTTATTATGATCCTTATGTTCATTTCTTTATACTCCGGCCCGTGTGCGGGTGTCGTATGCTCTGTCACTGCCATTGTATAGACATCCGCCCTGGAAACCCTCCACCCGCAAACTCGGGTTGCTTTACGGCCAACTATTTGCCAAGTTTTCTCTCCCTTTCACTCCTTCTCTCCGTGTTCTATCTTTCCATGGTTCGCTAACACCTTTTGATGGAGGCTTTTTGAAAAAAAAACGGACCATAAAAACACAAAACCTCCAAAGCCGAGAATTGATGACTCAGCTTCAAAACACGGGTTTAAACAAGACGTGGCTCCAGATGGCCCGACAGGGGGGGGTTTCGGGGCCGCGGTTGGTCATCATCCACCGGAGCTGGGAGGAGTATGATTTTTGGTCCGTTTCGAAGACACAGAAGCTCACAGACACACATCATATCTTTTGGCCTCCTCTAAGCCAGATCGTGCCCTCCGCAGGCTGGCGCATCAAATTTATGTCACAATGAAGAGAGCACGTGGGCCTCAGCCACCCAGCCGTGTTTCCTTCCGTAAATTATTATGTTGTCTGTTGTCAATCCAAGACCTTGGCCGTCCTTTTCGGGCGGTGGGCAAAAGGTTGTAATAAAAGATTTCACAATATGTGCTCGGCAGCCTTACACGTGCCCTGGGCCGAGGGCTTAAAGACAATGCACCGCCCCGGTGGGTCAAGGCGCAACAAAACACAACACTTTTATTATGTTTTTTGAAAGATATGAAAAGATGAAGGCCAGCTGCCGTTAAGCTGGGGCTGGAGGTGGCCATTGGAGTTTGTTAAGCGAAACCCTCTGAACTTGTTATCTGATCAAAGGATACGATAAAAAGTTGTGACGACAAATGATAAGCCACATTTCGGGGGCTTCAAGCTGAATGATCTAAGACGTAAGCTTTGTAACTATCACTCTCTTTAAACTGCATACGATGCTTTAAATTACCTGTGCCAGTAATGAAATGAGTATTTCTGCTACAAACTTCTCAATAAAGTGCAAGGAACCAACTATTTTGAATAGTCTCATACGCCATACGTCCCTTACTAACAAATCCGTGTCCAAACAGGCAGTGAAATGGAATTGAATAAGTTGTCAAAAAGATACGTTTGACTGAACCTAGTTCAACTAATAAATAAGATAAATACGTTCAAATAAACAAATTTACCAACTTTCGATAACTAAATGGAATGGAATGGAATGGAGACTGAGCACAGATTAGTTGTTATAATTTTGTTGCTTGAGAACTTGCTTTCTTTGTCCCAGCAAATAATGACCCTCCTGAACGCCATTCGGGCATTCGATTGTTTGCTTTTAATTCTCGTACAAAACCAAATCCTCGTCAATGAATCTCTCACAATTGTGGTATGTTGTGCAATCGTGCGGTACACATCAATCGATACGATCGAACTGTTCCATCCTTTTTATGCCTCGCTCGGGCACGAGTGTGGTTTAATATTTTTTTCTTTACCGAATTCCATCAAACATCAATAGCACCCGGCACATCAAAGGCCGCTCGGGACATCACGCCCGCAAGCCATTACGCCATCGACCACGGCGGGCCGTAATGAACTGCATCCAACCACACGGGGCCATTTTTTCCCCTACGCGTAATAAATGCTTGACCTCCGACCAGCGAACCGATGAGCATAAATTTCTAAATCAACAATATCCACCCGCCCGTGCGCCAATCGATGACAGATATTAAAACCCCAGCGTCGAAACGTGTTCGAAAAATATCGCCAACAAATGGCACCCAACATAAACATATCATCGGGCCGGCTGGCTGCTGGTCGCCTGGCCGCTTGCCGCGGGCCAAATTGGGCACCTGTGGGCCGCAACTTTTGTCAACACCGAAGAGCGGAGAGAAAAATTGGCCACAACTTTGGCTAATTTATATTCATTATGTGGGACGCGCGTGGCGACAGCACACGCGCGGCGTCAGGTTCGAGTGGTGCTCGGGAAATGAAGGATACCACCGCCACCGCCACTGGTTCCCCCGGAACGGCACACGACGTTCCGGATTGCGACGGAATATGATATGTTTACATTAATTTCGCTTAATTACAACATATGCGCTGCGACGGAATGCGGGACTCGGGTGATGGGCTTTGCCTATTCCTGCACCTATCGAGTGCGCGCGAACGCCGCGCACATCATTGTGTCCCTGCACGCATGTGTGTGCTCCATTGTTTGTGCTCATTTTTGTTTGCTCGGCGTGTGTGGATGTGTACCGGGTGAACGGTTGTGAAACATTTCGTCGAATTTCGCAGCGTTCTGCACCGAACCGCGATAATGTTGCGTGTCCTCCTTCGACGCGATGGCGATGAGGTCTGAACATTTTACGTTTGTTTGTGTTTGATTTGAAATTCATTTGCGGTTACGGCGGATCCATTTGCTCACCCCATTATCGGTGTGGCTTACAGCCACGGTCTCGCTCGCTCGGCAACATTGTTTGACTTGTGTTTGTGCCGTATGCCGTCGAAACCGGTCCGGCCACCGGACCGGGAACCGGGGGTCGATGTGGAGGCCATCCTGCGCACCGAAAATTGAATTTCATCGTTCGCTTGGACAATTTTGGGATGAATGCTTACCAAAGTGACAACGGGGGGGGTATGGCCGTTGAAAGTGTCTCCGCCGGTACGCAGATGGTTGTTGCTTTTAAAAAGGGCGTTCGACAGACAGTTCTTTGTTGAATCCATTAATTTTTTTACTACTGTACATTGTCGAAGGCACAGTTCAAGCACAGTTGTCCAGAGAATTCACAAAATAAAGCTCGATATCGAACAACGTGTTGAAGATTGTTTACAAAGTGCCAGGCGTCTCCATTTACGAATTTTATGAAATAATTCAAAGATTTTTTTATTTTTATTTTTAATTCAAAGTGATTTCCCAAGCTTTTTGGGTACATTTCAATGCACTGAAAAGAGAAAGAAAAACTGCTGTTTAAAATAATTTCATTTACAGTAGTTGGTAGGAGCGCACTCGACGGCAATGCGAAAGAATGCCTTTGGGCAGCATGTGAAGTTTGAAAAAAATGTTGAAAAAGAGAAGTATATTATAATGAAAACAATGCAAATTATTCCGAAACCCGAAAAGGAAGGCCCTTAATTCACATAGGCATTTTTGAAAGTATTTACCGTTTCGAAGCCGACAGTCCCGAGGTACAAACAATGGTTCACAATCGTTTCCACAGCGTCGAAAGTACGTAATTTTCCGCACAAATTACGCAGTTTGTTATTCGGCGTAAAAATGTGTCCCACGTTACACCTTTTCCACCACGGTGGAGCGAATTTTTAAATTAATGCCCTCCCCGAAAACACAATTAAATTTAATCAAACCAACAAAAACGCGTACCAGGCCGAAACCAAACCAAATAGGTGTGCGAACGAGTGGGTAAATTAAATTTATGACACGAAAAAAATTACATTACCGAAAAGTGGAAGGTGCAAGCAGCTCACGCGAAGACGAACCACAAATGACACAAAAAATGCCTCATTTCCAGCGATGCACCGATGCGTGCGCAATGAACGTGCAATCAAACATGCGTCGCGCCATCGGTGAGCAGAAGCGAACCAGAAAACCCAACCCTTTCTCGGGCAGCCGGATTGTAAAGCCCGTTTTGCAAGGGTCCCGCGAAAAATTAACGCACACACTTCATTTTATGCCAGGAATATCAACAAAAGACCCCGAACGCACTGTTGACACATAGGGGCTGCATTCGTAGCATTCATTTGTGCCACTCCGGCGCACACAGAAGTCCGTAATTAAAACGCCAATTCCGCGGCATAATGTGCCTCTGCCGTAGCGAGCAGTTACATCGGTTTCTGGGGGGTCGTTTCACAGGTCTTTTAACGTTATCGGTGATCGATAAAAATTTCCTCTTTTAACACACAAGCGCCCTGCCACAAAGCGACACAAGAAATCATTACTGAACCATGCTCTTGGCTAATGATGATGAGTTATTGTCGTGTACTAATTAAAATAATTAAGCCATTAATTAATTACCAGCGGATGAAACCAGGCAGGGACCATGGCTTTTCTCTTGTCCGTTTTTAATTTCAATTTTCCTCTCGAGCCGCTAAACCTCTTAAAACCATAAATGTAAACGAATCACACCCCCGGGAACTCCGTGTGCTGCGAAAGATTGAATTTGTGGCCCAGCGTGGCTGAAGGTGAAAAGCCGTCCTCCGGTGGTTGTCCTTCCTTCCTTGCGTCCTCCCGTGGCCGTCCTCCGGTGGAGTTTTCCCTTGCCCTTTTCTCGCTCTCTCTCACTCACTCGCCAGTGCTCGCTCGGTGATATCAGATGAAAAATATCGAACAGCAGGGCCCCTCGGGATCTAAACTTTATCCTTTCGTCGATTCCCGCTCGATCCGGACCGAGCCAAAACAAACCTCCCTTTGTCGGTAATGAAATTACTGCGTTGCGCTGCGCTGCATTGCCGGGGATTTCGGTTGGCCAACAGCCAGCCAGCGGGGTTTTTTTTCCCGGGCCAATGGGATTGGCGATGTCGTGCTCTCGGTGGAATAATTTTGCAGCCCCGGCATCTTCGGCGAGCGGCCGATGGCAAGGGGCAAGCGCAACACACGGCGCTCTGTCGTTAAATGGTCATATTTCTCAATTAGCCGATGCGCTGGTTTAATGAAAAATATGATATTCCCCGGTGTGGTGTGCCGAGTGCGCGATCGATCGTGAGCCACGCTGCAAAAGTTTACGTTCGCCTAGCCCGGCACCGGGCGGACGCTTTCGCTGCTCGTTTATTATCAGTTTTTTTTTAAAGTTTGAATGCCATACTTTAGCGCCCGTCATCGGCAGCCCCATGCTTCATTCGCACGGTAACGGGTTAAGTGTTGCGATTTTGCTGTATCGAGCGGCGTTCGGAGTAATCCGATGCCCTAACGTTGCCCACTAAAGGCTCTTAACAGCGAGCGTGATGTTGTTTGTTTTCTTTTAATCCGCTTACGACCAGTTTTTGTGCGCAACTTTTAAAATGTTTAGCATAATTTGCTGGATTAATTTTAATCTTCAAAATGGCCAATGAATGGAGGCGCACGGTGCTTCATAATTAGTAATTTTTTTCCACGAAACTCTAGGCCTCTCCGATTGACGAAATCGTGGAAAGTTTTTAAAGATTTTCACCTAACAATAATGTATCTCAAAGGATATACATTCGGATCTTACTTTTATGGGAGACCATGCGCCTCCATCGAGATGGGACCATTACACTGGCTTTAAAACAGTTCGATGAATGTTCAAACACATCCCAAATTGATGGAAACCATTTCTCCGACTCTCGTGCCCTCTAACGAACCAGTTTTGTTGTTTGCGATGTACCGGGCAACGGTTTGATGGAGCGGCACGACTGCGACTCAGAACCACGTAACGCTGCTTGATCCGAAATTAAGGAATAATATGATGAACAACCAATTTCCTCGACCACCGAGTGGCAGGAACTCGATCATGCCTTCGGCCACCACGGGGCGTGTCACCAGAAGTTGTGTTGCTACTTCGAATCGAATCGAAATTAATTAGCTGCCATTAATCAAATTGTAGCGCCCCCCCGGAACGTGGGTTCCCGGGGTCCCGAAGGAAATGGGTTCATCGGAGCCCAATCATCGAGGATCATGTCAGACGTCAGAGGACAGGGCCAAATTAGAAAACCAAATCGAAACGGTTCAGGTCCCAGACGCCCACTCGGGGGGCGTCGAAGAGCGAATAGTTTGGCCTCGGGAGCGGGAGAAACGACGACGATGGCTTTTCGGATGGCGCTCCGCAAAAGGGTTTTGCCAGACGTGATTGGCATATCGTATTGCGCCCAAAAGACTGCGCCCCCGGGAGCCGTAAGGAAGAAAAATGACTTACAACTCCGGTGGTGCCACCGGGTGCCACTGTAAGATAGTGCAAAGCGGACAGCAAGCTGGCAGCTCCTTCGATTGCGGCAACAAAAAATAACAGAAAGAAACGCAAAAACGTCAAGTGAAGCTGCAGCACACCTCCGGCCCGTGAAGGTGAAGCGCTGTTTTACATCTGAATGGGAGAAAAACATTTCCCAACGCGCCCCGAGCAGCAGCAGCGGCGCAGGAAAAACTGTTTACAATGTTCCTGGCTCACACTTCGTGGCGGTGGGCGCACGGCGGATGCTCCGTTTCTTGCGCGATGACAAACCAGCAAACCGCCATTCCTTCGCAGGGGGCGACGCCCCTTGCCCGGGAAGCCTGAACCGGGATGGCAATAAAAAAGTTTAAGATGTATATAAAATGTCGGCCTTTGTGATGCCAAATGTGGCTCTCTCTCACACGCGCGCTTTCGCACTCGGGTCCCTTTTGTGGCCCTTTTATTATGCTTTTTCTTTGCATTTGCAACCAACAGCGTCTCCTGCAGCAGACACCAGCACTCGTTCTCGTTTCCCGGAAGGGATCCTCTTGACGCTTGCGTGAAGCTGCACCACCCCGAAGGTGTCCGCGGGACAGATGCTACCCTGACGATGGCGCACCCCGGTGATGGGTGTTTGTATTTATTCCCGCTTTGCCCGACAGGCTGCCCGAAAACGAAATATTGTGTTCCACGCAGGAACGCAACGACGACGGAGACTCAACGCAAGCGGCAGCCGCAGGCAGTAGCCGGTATGAATGGGCCGGTATTCACACTCCGCACCATCAACAACACACTGCTTTGCGTAAGAATTGATTTCACTTCCGCTTTGCGGAGGCCGCACTGCATCTGAATTTTCCAATCGAACCACTTTCGAAACCGGCAATAACTGGCGGGCTCTGAATTCCTTCCACCGACCGCCAGACATTGACAGAAAGCGAGACGGCGAGTGTCGGCTGGATGCAGAAGAAAAAGTGGAAAACGTCGTAAATATTTTGACGTTTCCCGGTTCGATCGACCGACCGAAGGCGGAAGGGCCACAAGAATGGATTCTTCGAATGTGGGTTTCTCACCGTCACCGTTCGATCGTTTCGCAGGCCTGATGAAAAGTCAAGTCAGTTCAAGTCTCCCCACGGGGCTCCGGAGCGTCTCTTGACGGGTCGCCCGTCGGTGGTCCTCCACTCGAGGAAACGGGCCGATAAATTCGTGGAAGAGTTTCAACAAATAACACCCAAAGTGATCCTCCGGTTATTCGATTTTATGTTGGCGATTAGCTGCAGAATGGGAGCGATAGGGTGTTGCAGCTACTGCTTGTGTATCTTTGTGTTGAGAGCGATAGTTTTATGACCTCTATTTGGTTGTTTTTATAGGGCATTGATGTATGTTTCATCTTATACTCTCCAACCATATATTGTCTCTATTCGCAAAAGGGTCTCTACGATTGAAAGCAGGAACAATAATCATAGGTGTCACTGTACCATATTAAAGTGACCCAATTTAATTTGATCTAAATTTTATCGTCAGTTGAAACATTAGACCGTATTATGGAGTAACCCACCTTCGTGGGATGTGAAAAAATAGTATTTGCACAACATCGACCATGATTAGATCGATCTATTACATAGCCATTAATCGCATTTAGTAGGTTAATAGCTGTCTTGGCTTTGCCGCAACTTTCAGTGGTCTGCAAATAAGCTTCGCAGGAAGTAAAGCTATATCCCAATCTTCTTGAGTGTGATAAATTATTTACAAAAATATTTTTACTACACACTACTAGCACTAAATTACAAGAATTATTAGTGGCTGAAAGAAGATACGACTTTCATATGCTATACGATTCTATGGAAAATCGGGATGATCCAACAGAATTTCTTTTACTTTATTTATTGCGACTGTCTCCACATGTTTTGAAGTGGAATGTTGGAGCTTTGATTATTCTTTGGAGAAATATTAAGCTACAAAAACGTACAATCCGTATAAATATAAATATTTGTCAGAGAGCTCATGCTTTCTAATTATAATATTTCAATAACGATTATTGTTTAATCTATGTACCGTTCCGTTGAACAAAATGCAACATAACACATTAATCTTGAATTAAGCTGTGTTCGAATGAAGTACACTTAAGACATACCGCCCAACCCAAGCGTAGATTCGAAGCCCCACCAACGAGAAGAAACAATGGTTTCTACCCCTCCGGGGAGAGTTGTTACTCAGCATAACATCATAAGTGGTACATATTGGACACCAGAGCCTCCCAGCCTTGGGCCGCCTCGCACAGGACTAAAGCGACTTTCCTGCCAACTGCCAATTCATGACGGCAGCGCATCGGGTGTAGCGTGCCTTGTGTTCACTCGAACGACTGAAGCCTTGAGTGGCGAGTACAAAAGTTTCACGAAAATGGCTTCTCATCGTGTGGCTGATACAATAATTACCCAACACTCCATGGCTGATGGCTGATGTTTCCACGTTCATCGAGAGCACCGGGCTTATGATAGATCGATGATCCTTCGAAACCTTACGCAAACCCTCTTGAGCTTCGGGTTGTCGGGCGGCTCGCTCCGGTTCCCTGGAGCTAGAAGTCAGAAGACTTTATCCAAACAGACGAGTTGAGCGCCCTGCCCTTCTTGCCCACGCCGTATCGACACGTCTCGGCAACAAATAAAACTCCGAGATCTTAAAATGATCACGATAAATAAAGCCCTCAACGTCCTTGGCGTGGGGTCCGTGTTTTTTGCCCCACCTCGTTGCCCCCCCCCTTCCGTGTCGGGCGTCGTGCGGCTAATGCTGTCAGAACATTATCGGCATTACGGTGTGGCCCCTCGCCGCCCTCACTTAATCCCATCTTCCGTGCCGTCACTCAGCGAAATACGACGCCACCGAAAAACACACCGTCTTAATCCTTGCAGAATCGATTCCGATTGTGTTTACTGCCAAGGGAGGACACCCACTGCCAGAGAGAAAGAGCGAGAGAGAGAGAGAGAGAGAGCGAGAGAGAGAGAGAGAGAGAGCGCACCGAAGAAGAAGAGGGACCCCAGCAACGAGATTTAAATGATGTGAGGTGCCACGGTGCCACGACGCGAGCCGAGGCACGTACCGTAAACATTTTCCCATTTGCACCCATTTTCCTAGCGATAAGCAATCTTGTTCCCGTCCGACGAAGGTGTGGCTGTGTGGGCCGAAGCATAATGGATCCAACCGGCATAGCACCGCACGATATGATATTAGAATAAATATGACGGCGACCCACAAACACGTGGCGTGTGGGCAAACGTCGTACATCATCAAACGGGAACTGGCAGCGATTTTCCCAATTTCCCGTCCGTCGCTGCTTCCCACGTGGGCCATCGCACCTGAGGTCCCACCTGAGGTGAGGTGGATTGCCGGTCGGTGTGCGGCGGTGAACCATTCACCGTAAATCCACTTATGTTTTTCGGTCGTTTCGGTTGTTTGTGGCGCCTGTCTCGAGCTGTGTTATTTGCATGCTGCCTGGCAACCGGTTCCGGGCAACTTTTTTACGTAGTGAGAGGCTTTTCGGGCGCCACCTTCAAGGATGGTTAAAAATCCGATCACAATCGGCTCGAGATTTCTGCCGGCGCACACCAACGAACGATTTTCCTTTTTCTCATCCATGTTATTCGGAGGACGGGTCTTCTTTAGTGCAGTCTGAAATGCTGTGTTTTCATCCCAAATGGGATCGTTGAATAGATTATAACATTAGGGTATAAGGTGCGTACGAATTGTGGTAACTCAATAACCGTGCCAAAGTTAAACGTGGAACTTTGTAGCTTTATTTGCCATGTTAAAGTTTTCCAGATGCTCTGGAAATTGTTACACTACCGAAGTTACAGTAGGGAAGAAGCACGTTGAAAATACGGTTTTAGCACGAACGACCATCGACAAGTAATACGAACTTTGATTGAGAAGTGTCAAGAGTACAAGATAGGTATAGCACTCTTCTTCATTGACTTCGAAAAGACGTTTGATTCGGTCGAAATCTGCTAAATATTAGAGTCATTGGACGAATGCAGAGTGGACTCGAGGTATTCCCTCTTAATTGGATACGTGTATGAAAATGCTAAAGCGTGCATAAAACTACATGAGAACACGGACAAGTTCAAAATCGGACAAGGAGTAAGACAGGGAGACTTCGTGTTGCAGATGATATTGTTTTGATGGGACATGATTTAGACAAAACCCAAGTAATGCTGCAACAATTAAGTAAAGAAGCATGCAAAGAAGGACTTAAAATGAATTTAACAAAAACGAAAATCGTGACAAAAAAAAATAATCAAAATCAATCACCAAAAGAAAATCATTTTGCAACAAAACTTCACACACTTTTGATAGTTTACTTGACAGTTCGTTCCCAACCAGTCAGACCTGGCTCTACAGTTCCGATTCCTCCACACTATTTCTCGTAGTGAGAAATTGCTAAATTCGCTTCGAAAAATATGACGTAAAAAGTTATTTTTAAATGAAAGCGTTAGATCCAAAACTGACCCCAGAAGCGCGCATTCTTGGCACATGTCCAAGCATTCACATTTCCGATGCCTATTGGCCAGGCCCTGCGGGAAAGGCTTCAGCACACAGCAGCTTGTTGCTCGACTTTCGCTGCTATCGAAACCGAAGCGCGATGGTGTCGCCTCCAAACGTGGGCCCAAACAAACATGTAAATATTATTTGGAAAATTTATGTTTTTCAAATCTACGAAGAAAACACCACCAAAGCAAGCAACACGCTTCTGATTCACAATCCCGTCCCCGGGAGGCACTTAGTGCTTAAGCGGCTGACACCTTTTATTGCTCGCACATTCCTTCCCGTTATGCTAAGCTAAGGACACGCGCTCGGGTGCACGAGATTGAACCGGGCACCCGGCCCCGGTCCTGCTGCGAGAACAAACAGAACACGAGTGCGGAGTAAGGACCCTTGTAAGGAGTCCTTCGCATAACGAGCGGGGTTTTTAGTGCGGCACCGAGTGTCGTTACCTTTCGCTAACGCCCTGTCCCGGGCGAGCACAATGGCGGCCTGGTGCCGATGATAAGGAATTGATACACACTCCTTCTCGCACACATACACACGCGCTCTCTTATTTATGCTCTCCGAAGGCATCGAACACCATCTGCCGCGGGATCTGGGTCCGACTTTCGAAGGGATACGCTGATCATACACACGGAGCACGTGTTGGATCTTTGCGTAAAGTGTATCCGCCTTCGCCCTCATTTGGGTCCCACGACCCGACCCACAGCGGGGGGTCCACGGGAATGTCCAGATGCGTAAATGTTGTTGCGTAATTTATACACGAGACGCAAACAGCCGGAACGCCGAAAACCGTAAATCCCGTGTCCCGGTCGGCCGAAAGTACTTTCGTTT
>NC_071285.1:25438395-25443021 GCF_943735745.2 Anopheles bellator | reverse complement strand
ATCGCTTTGAGGATGTCGGTACACGCCTTTTGGATGGCATTTACGTCTGTATATCGCTGGCCTTTCATGGGCAAATGCATTTTTCCGAAGAGGTAGAAGTCGCAAGGTGCCAAATCCGGCGAATACGGGGAGTGATTGATATTTAAAATGTGGTTTTTTGTCAAAAATTCGTCAAAAAGAGTCAAAAGAATTCGGAGCAATTTTTGGTCGTCAGTCAACTTGTGTGGAACAAACCTTGCACACACCTTCCGGAAGCCCAGTGTTTCCGTCAAAATGCGATAAATTGATGGTTTGGAGATGCCCAATTCCATTTCCATAAATGAGAGTAAGTGAAAGTGAAGATTTTGGCTGATATTTGACAAAGTCACGCACAATTTCGATGGATTCTGGAGTGAACACGGTAAATTCCGGGCCTGGATGATCGTCGTCATTTAGGTCCTCCCGACCGTTTTTGAATCGGTTAAACCAGCCATGCACTCTGCTACGGGATAAACAATCAGCACCATACACTTGGTTCATCAATTGAAACGTTTCGGTAAAAGTTTTACCAAGTTTAAAGCAACACTTAATATTGGCTCTTTGTTTGATGCTCATTTTTGTACCGATGACACAAACATACTGTCACTTAAAACGCAATAACTCGACTTCCAATGGATGAAATGTCATCAAATTTTTACTGGAAGTTGGGAAAGGATGTGCTTACCAACACACATTCTCACCAAGAGATAGCGCTGCCCGAAATGTCCCGATTGAAAAAGTCCTGTTTTCCGTGAAACGCACCTTGTATATCGATGATAGGAAACATCATCAGGAAAGCATCACTTGCTTGGCCAGTACTGAACCGATAGAGGTGTGGCGATGGCATCTACTCTGTATCGAAAAAATGACGCTCCCGAAACTGACAGCGCCTGTCCAACAAATCCCGAGTATGGTTGTCGTTGTTCTATATCTGTTTTTAATTGCTTTTTAATTGCCCAAGCGTTAGTGGTTCCTTTCTATTGTCAGAACCTTCTTCCCAACTAATCTTTGGATGATGGAAGCTGTGAAAAATGTGGAACAGAAAAATATAGCTTTGCAATTTCGAAAAGTTCAGATTTAAAGCTCTATTGACAAGCTTTTGTTGGAATTTTCGAGGTTTCGCAAATGTTTACGTAAAGGTATGTGCACCCGTTACAATGTTGACCTTTTAAGGTAATAGTCTTTTTTATGAAAAAATCCTTTTTCGAATGGATTTCAAAACATTATTTGAAGCCTCAATTAAGATGTTCAATTGCAATTAACTGCGCAATTAACTCGATCATCCGCTGAGTCGGATCGGATTTGGAAAAACGGGAAATTTAATGAAGTGATTTGCGAAAGGATTTTCGAATGTCGATAAACTTTCATCAAACTGAAAGAGGAAAAATAATTCTAGGGAATAACCAGAAAAAAGGCCAATTCTTTCGCCAAGGACCTCAGTTTGCCAAGCACCTCAGATTGAACCCAAAAAATATACACCGTTTACCGTGTTTCGGTTTGTTTGTCGATTAAACTCAACTTCACTTCAAAGCAGGGACCAAACGCCGGCCAAATCAGCGAACAAATCGCGTGTGACAAATAAGCGCATTATTTTCGACAGGCCCCATCCGTTCGCCGTTCTCCCGGTCACCACCCGACCCGCTGGGAGAGGTTCTGCAAAAACATGAAAAATCCTTTTGAACGAAATAATCCGCTTACCTCGCCTTCCTCCGAAACCCGAGGGAGCCTGCGCCGGAAGCCAACCGGAAGCGGACGGCAGCAGCAAAACAAACGGGCCCGACGATTATGAGCTTGTTACGTTACGCGATGCTGCGCCACCGGGCGTTAACCATAACTCATCACCATGCCACCCATCCGTGAGGCCAATGTTTTCTTTCTTCTTTCACTTTCCGCACGCAACATTCCCGCCCCAAAAACCAGGGCCGTCCCAAGGATGATTAGCTTGCAACTAAATTATTACACCACCTTGTGGCCTTCAGGTGGGTGGTCGCGATTGGTAAGAATCGTACCTCAAAATGGGACCACCGACCGGTGGTCGCCGGGGCGAAAAGTCGGTTGCATTTTTGCAACTGACCTTTGCTGCTGACGCACCATAACGCGACCTCGGGGACCAAGCCGAAAACTTGCTTCCGAACCAAAAGCGAACAGCAGGGGTTTACCATTTTCACCATTTTCCAGTAACTCTTTCGGTCAGCGGACTAGCAAAATTCCTCCGCACCTAGCCCACCTTCCGGGAGGTCGATCGCAGGCTCGCCCGGGAGTGTGTAAAGCATAACGCCGTTAACAGTGCTGAGCTGACCCCCGAGCGCGTAAGAATATTTATGCTTCGCAGTGAAAAGTTTTCAGTAATACGCGCTGTTGCTAGCCACAGAACAACTGTTTTCCTACCTGCCCTCCCCGAGAACCGGCCCAAGCGGCAGAGGGAATGAAAATAAAACAACAATCGGCATTAGCACATTAGCGCTCAGCGCAGCGCACCGAGATCCAAGGATCTCACGAGCGGATCCAGCGAACCGAACCGGCACCGGCAGGAGTTTTGCCGTGTGGCCGACACGAACTTTATGCTTCCCGAAAGTTTCTCGTTTTGCAAAGGATTTTTTCTCCCCGTACGCTCCCGTAGCCCCGGCTGCCCAAGATTAATGGCGGCGACCGGTGGGAAGCAGCGTATTCGCAGCTTCTAATTGAGTTTTGGATTACGATTTGCTCGCTCGCCCCGGTTCGCTTCGCCGAGTGGCAATGTTTTCCACGGAAACGGTACCCTGAACGCTAAATATGAAATAATGCTCTCGACGACTCGAGTGGCGATCGGGCAAAAAGTGCACCCCGAGCCGAAGGTGCAAACTTCCGGATACGGATCGGGCCGACAGCCAGTTCGATGTTCTAGCGGAGGTCAAGAAATAATAAAACATGAAACAGTTAAACAACATAAATTCTACGAAACTTGTTCCATTGGATTATGTTACAACGGGGCTTAGCGATTTAACAACCGATTTTCCGTTCGTTAATATCGTGATTGACAATCATGGCAATCACAATGTTGATCGACAAATTTTCTAGTGCTTATGTTTCAGCAGATAAAATTATGTTTCAGCGTATTTGGAATTAGCTTATGCTTCATGTTTCATTGCGCATCGATGAACAATCGATGGCCCACGATCGCGTAACTTATGATCACTTTATTCTGCGATCGACATAGGTACTGTTAAATTACCTGCAATCTTAACTTTGCAGTCGAAGCTCAGGTTAAGGTGACCATGTTACTTTTGACGTTGCGACAATTTCGATGTCATTAGCATAAACACCGTGTAATGTACCCGATCGTTAATCGTTGATCTGAACTCCGGAAGCGGAAGTGATGATAAGGAATTGTTGAAGATTCACTACGGAGCATTTGGAATGTGTTTCAAAATTTAAATCATTCCCAAGCCTTTACCTAACGCTCTTCACATTTGGCTATCGGAATCCAACAACACCACCCGGTCCCGGTTTGGCGTGTTTTCGGAGCTTCGATACCCGTCGGTGGAAGCAGAAGCTCTCTTGCCGCGTTTCCCGGTTGCGCTTGGCGTTCGGTCTATTCGCTGACTGGCCACAAGCTCAAAAACTGAAATTCACTGACGAGCCCGTCCAATCTGGAGCACCACACACAGAAGCAGACCAACTTTTCTCCAACAGACCACTCCCCGAGAGTCCCACAACATGGTCCGTGGTCCGTGACGCTACCCCATCAGTCGATGGTACCGAATTCCGGTGCCTGCTCTTGCCTGCTGCTGCGTGGTTTTTGCGATACCGGCCACCACCGTTGTTGTTTCAGGTGGTTGTCGGTTTTTCCCTGCGTGGATCCATATTGGACCCACAAGTGGTAGTGCGGACGGAGCCCCCTCACTGGTAATGCTAACTAGAACTTTCGAGTAGTTTCGAGCAGTTTTCAACAAGACAAAGAAAACAGGAGCCAATTTGAGCGTTTTTGTACTTAAATCAGTTTCAATCAGCTTTATTCGTTATTCGTCACTGAGGTTGACTAAACGGCAAAATTGTAAAGTAAACATTCAATAAAACTAACATTATGACGACCATCACCACTTGCAATGAATAAATTCGATAAAACTTAGAAAAGAATAATGTTAGCATTTATTAAACCTCCGGCTAATTGATCACATTTAAGAAACACATTCGAGCTCGAAATTGCCGACATAAACTGCTCGATATTTTAAGCGTCAGCAACAGACACCCCGAAAGCCCGCACAGTCTGAGATTGTAGAAAATCAAGTTACCAAAAACATTGGACACCACCGACGAGCTTTACTAAACTCACGAGAACATCCAGCAAACAGAAACCGGCCGAAGGAAAATGAAGACGAGCGAACAAGAAACTTACTCCCAAAACGACACCCGACTGCTAATTGCCTTTCATCGCCCGAAGGAAGAAAACACACACCCAGAGACACACTGGCCGGCCGAGCCGGGCTGACCGAGGCGATGGGAGAATTTATTTTGCCAAACTTCTGGAGCCTCGTCTCTGACCACGAGCCCCCAAAACTTACCCCCCCAAAGGCGAGGGTTTTTTGATGTTTGTCGTGCGTGTTGGGTGCTACCACTGGTGCTGCTGCT
>NC_071285.1:25432854-25437895 GCF_943735745.2 Anopheles bellator | reverse complement strand
GAGCTGAATTTTCTGCACCAACGCTACGGACATTTCCGCTGAAGGCGCAACAACAAAACAATGCACAGTGGAAAGGAAAAGCAGGAAAAGCCCACCGTGCGTTGTGTGTGGATGTGGTGCAGGCTCACGAACAGCGGAAGGCAATGAGTGTCGCTAACGAGAGATGAAAGCAATGGCTTTTAATTGTTTGAATTACTTCGTTAGGTTCGGGCTCCGAGGCCGTCGCCGGAGTTGGGCTGCTGCCCCCCCGGTCGTTGGCACTTTGTTCCATTTCCGGATTTTCCCGTTTGATGTTGCGGATTTTTTTGCGTGTTGTTGTCGACCTCCACAAAGTTTCCGTTTTTTTCCCTCTGCTTCTCTCGCTCTCTCTCTTGATGCTCTCCTGGTGGCGGCTGCTGGTCGTAAAATGCAATTGCAACGCAGTGACCGTAAGGTCCCGTCGGGACCCCCGTAAGCGAGTGAGTTAAATACAATTTTGTGGTTACGGGCGACAAATTACGGGAAACCCACTTTTTGTGTGCGGCTTGCGTGAGCCCTGGCGCTTTTGCAACAGTAATTCAGTCTTTGAACATCGTGAACGACTTTCGTTGGGAGGTATCAAAAAAAGCATCGAAAAAGCGTGTTTTCACGTACACCAAAAAATGTTACTCTTGAAACGATAACACCACATTCCTGAGCATTTTATTGCGTTACTTTGGTTGTGGTGGCTTTCATTGCCATCTTCTCATTTTTGCTGGCATGACACTCTGGCTATGTTGTGGAATTGAAATGAAAGCCACATCGATTGGATTGCATAATTCGATGTGTAATTCGATGTAATGTAATTGTGCCTTGCATAATTACATGTACTTTCATATTTTATCTGCCTTCATCAAACACTCTTTACCATTCATAAATATAGGTTTAGCTTGAATCTTTAAATACAGTTTAGTTTTTTATTTTTTTAAATTAAATGCATTATCAAGAAGTTAAAGTTTTAATAAAATAGAAAATCAAGGGGACCCAAGAAATCCGACAATTTCTTTCCGTGGCAGGCTCAAAATCTAGCAAACGTTGCTAGAACCATATTTGATGTAACCTTCGCCAGTACAGTAATGATAGACTGTGAAAGAAATTGATCTAACCTTTCTCAATAAAGCGCCACGAATTTAGTGACAATGTGCAGTAAAAGCAACTGAAAGTAGCCACGGTGGAGGTCCGGGTGACGAATGAAGTCGGAATGGAGTGGTTACGTTTCGTCCCCAGCCGGTCCCGAGCCGTTTGTTTAATCGATTGAAATCATAAATCGTTACGCGAAGCAATCGAAAGTAGAAAGCACTTATGTGCGGCCGGTGCCGCTGCTACCGTCGTCGCCTTAGCCCGGTCGATGTTCCGCTAAACCACCGGAACGGGTTGCGAACAGCGATCGCCGCCGCTGTCCATCGGTTGGTCCTGGTGCCACAACGTTAAGCCTTTCGCCGTGTCCGGACGGCCGCCTCGGGGCCGTGGAAGGCTTGAAATTGAATAAAATGAAAACGTTTATGGCAACATTAAACATAAAATTAGATTGTTATTGAGCGGCTAACAACTACAGACTCTGCGCGGGCGCGCTCGCCGTGACTTGGCCCGGGGGTTCCTCCAGCCCGAATGTTGTGGAGGAGGGTCCACCCCACGGAATATGCTGGCCTTCACACGGGGTGTTGTCCCGTTCCGGTTCGATTGCTCTCGAAATTCGAAAGATTTCGGGCGATCCAGTTACGGAACTGCTGCTCTTTCTCTCTGCGTGGCCGGAAAAACTTTTCTATCGCTTTGCGGTGGCGAGAAAGTTTGCAGTCAAGTCGACATGCCAGGGGTCCCTGGGTCGGTGGGTGCTCCATCCAACTCCCGGGACGGGTGGTTCCATTCCAATCCCCAAAGGCCCGAACCCAGGATGCCCAGCGGATTCGTTTCGCTCTGGTAGACAGTCGCCGCGCAATAAAGCAGCAAGGATATGAACATGAGGACGAAATTAACTGGCAACACACATACACACGCCGACACAATGGCCATTCGGGCCCTCTAGTCGTCGTCGTCGTCGTCATGGTCGGGGAATATGTTGATGTTCATAACCGTACACTTTTATGTGAGTTTCCGTTCGAAACGGCCCGACGATGGCCACGGTGCACGATGACAGGACATGGCGACGTCCTCGACGTCCGGATCGTCCTCGCGCTCGGGAGGCGGTCTCCTGGCGCAGACCCAGACACGGAAAATTGAGTCAAATTGAAAAAGTTGATACCCCGGGCTCGGGAGGTGTTCCTTTTTGGTGTACCACCGCCGTGCGGGGTCCTTTTTCGGCATCGAGCCCTGCCAGATAACCTGCACCCGGGTGGGGAACCGCACCCGCGGGGGTTTTCGGGACAGCGGGCCGATATTGGACGAATGGTAACTAAAACCGGGCCGAACCCGCCCAGACTAAGCTTGATTTCCAACCACACACACAAGCGCGCGCGAGTGTTGGTAAGTTTTGAAGTTGGGAAGTTTGCTCAAAAATTGTAAAATTTCAGTTCCCGGAAGCACAGGTGAAACAAGGACCCCGCCCTTCGGGTGGACCCCTCCGTCCCTCGAGCCATGGTAATGTTTATGTGTTTAATATTTTTTACTGATCTCTCCGGCACGACCGGTAGCATAGACCGTATGCCGGGTGATGTGCAGTCACCGAACTGGCGGCTGTTGTCCCGGCACCGGCAAACGACTTGCCCGTCGTCGTAACGCTCCCGAGCCGTGCTCCGAGAACTCCGCTCTTCATGCTGGGCGCGTGTAAGGAGATTATTTTTAATCTTTTCGATTCGAATCCCCGTGGCGTACGATTTGGCTCAGATTCAAAAGGTATTCGTGTCGAAACTTTTCAACAGTTTTATGGCGAAATATGGGCGCTCTTATTGGATTAAATTACGTAGCTTTGGCTGCTGCTACTGTCCCTTGCGGTGTTTTATGATTTAAAATAAACGACTCAATCATGCTGTGTGTGGGTTCAGATTACACTTTTGACTGTTTTTAATGGCATGATGCCTTCTACTTCTTAACTCGATTCGAACTGCGAATTCAAACGATTTATTATTTCTTCACTCATCGGTCAACTGGAGTCATTTTTTTTATTAGTAAGCGAATTTAGTGTAATCGAATTTATGTCCCTGCTTAGTTGTCTTTACTCTGCTCTTATCTGCTTAGAAAAATAAATTAAGCAAATGGAGGTTATGATCTGGAGCTTAACAGGAAAGAGATCGTATTTTACATGATGCATAGCAAACTTCTTGGCGCGCTTTAGTGATCAATATCTGGTAAAGCATCCATAATATAATTTCAATTCAATTCAATTTCAATTTTTATTCGTTTTCAAGCTAACATTTTACACTTTAAAAATGCTTCCATTTGTTTTTGAGCTAAAGGGTGTTAACAATGGAAGATAATAAAGGAACAATTCAGTACATTTAACAGTTTCACTTTGATAAAGGCGAAACCTCAAGCTAGACCGTTGAAATTGTGCATGTATTTTATGTTGTCAATACTGTAACCGCGAGTCACTGGTTGCAATTAGTTATCATGTTAATGATGTCCCTCGCATAAACAGATATATCGTCGTCGAATGTCGATAGAATCACAGCTATAATGAAAGTTGATCGGCACATTAGTATTCGTAGCATTGTCCAGGAGCCAAAGATCAACCATCAAACTGTTTTAAAGCATTTCTGCCATTTAAAACAAAACGGTGTGTATTTAACGTAAATCGAACCGAAGGGAAACATCTTAAATAATGTTCTGAAATTCATACTCAAAGAATGGATTCTTGTTCCTCAACCCAATATTATACTATTAACACGAAAAATATTTGATTGGTGTCTTATTCTACTATTTTCCAGAGATATTATATAAACTTTACCGGAAACTTTATCAGACAGCATTGCAATCGGTTAATCAGAAAAGTATTAGGAAAAACACATTACGAATTATTGTATACGAAGTTCTAGGTGAAAATCCTCCACCACCTCTCGGGAACTTCAGTTACGAGCTGGTCCTGAACGAACCGAAAGACCAAACGTTCAGCCAAACTAATGCCCTGCCGTCTGACGGCTGAAGCGCCACAACTTAATTTAAGTCACACAACGGCAATTGATTTGTGCCGTTCCATCATTCGGTGACACACAATTTGATGCCCACCTCGTGTCGTCAAAACCAGACGCCAGGCCTTGGCGTGAAGCACCGGCACGAAACACGAACTCCGACACCGGCGAACTGTAATTCATCTCCCCACGCACCCACGGCTCGGCTCGTGATGAAGTTTCGCAACTTCACTACGCCACTACTACGGCGCTACACGCCACCGCCAGTGCGTGGCCTCCCCAAATTCGCCCAGCGGGCGATGAGGTTTTGCGAAACTTTCCCCCAAATCATAGAGCCCCTGTTGGAAGGGGTTCAATTTAAAATACGATGCCACAAACAGTCGGCTTCGTGGGGTGCGTTTAAAGCTCCGGGGCGGTGGCGCGTGCGTGGTGCGCTATTGACTAATTGACACTCCCTGCTCCCGCTAGCATTCCGCTCCTCCCGCTAGCATTCATCAGAAGTGGGCCGTGCGAGATTGGAGCCGGCGCACCGGCAGCACACGAACTACTTACAGCCTGGCGCTGCCACTAACTTTACATCGAGACATCATTAAAATTCACTTAAATACTCTCCGCTCTCTCGCAGCGAGCGAGTCTGGCGCAAAACTGCGGCTCAACGCCCGTCGGGGCGCCCCTCTTCCGGCGGGCCATTTCCGCTGCCAGGCCTCCGGGGATTTTACGGGAGGGGGACTTAGCGCGGGACGACCAGAAATTTAAGTCGGTTAGAAACCGGAAATGGTAAGTGGTTTCTGCCCGAGCGCCACACAATCCCGCCCTACGATCGTCTTCCGGACGGGCCGGCGGGTGAGAACGATTTGTTCCACACCCTTTCCGGTGTGTGGTTTCGGTCGTCGGAGTCGGAGCAGCAGCAGGAGCAGCAGCAGCACCAGTGGTAGCACCCAACACGCACGACAAACATCAAA